>NC_069501.1:966640754-966908254 GCF_027579735.1 Bombina bombina | reverse complement strand
ATCATCAAGTGCTCTTTCACAGGGAAGGTAAAGTAAACAACATATATCACTGAGTGGGTTTAGATGTTTACCCGTTATGAGCAGAGCTGGTGCTTGTTTATGTCCGCTGTCCTCCGTGTACTCTGAAACTATGCAGGTGTGTCAGGTGATGACGTAGCTCCGAATCAACTACGGAGGCAGAGGTGCAGCTGTTCAGAAGCTGTGTTCTTCTCTCCACAGCCAACGGAAGCAGATAAAGGACAAGAAAAGACAAAAAAAAAGGGCAACCTTGATTCAAGTAGTATTTATTGAACAAATAACAGAAGAATAGATGCAGGGTAAGTAATGCACTCACCAGAAATATAAAATCAACATGCACGTAATGATTAAAGATGATCACATAGGAATAGCGGGGTATATACATCTTCAAGTTTCATCAGCTATTACAGGTCTGAAGTGGGAAGTGGAGATCCATATCATTATACCCCGCTATTCCTGTGTGATCATCTTTAATCATTACGTGCATGTTGATTTTATATTTCTGGTGAGTGCATTACTTACCCTGCATCTATTCTTCTGATATTTGTTCAATAAATACTACTTAAATCGAGGTTGCGCTTTTTTTTGTCTTTTCTTGTCCTTTAGGTAGCTACCTAATGTCATATTAACAATACTAGTGTGATATTATCTATGTTTACGTTTTTATTTCTTTGCTCAGTAAAATTTTTATAAATATAAACATCACGCTATTCTACTTATATTTTCTCTCAATTAGCTGGATACCCTTAAGGTTTCATCAAGCGCTCTCTTATACTGTATTTGCCCTTTCACTGGGTGTCCCAGCCAAACCTCATCAAGAGTGCTAAACTGGGAGCTTCTAAGTAAGTTTTTAAAAGGTTTTATGCTGGATTTTTACATCAGTATCTGTGCATATTCTTCTGTATAGTAGTGTATTACATGCAGTTATATGAACACTGGTGTATACCGTCCATTTAATACAACCCATGCAAATAAGAAATGTTTATTTGGAAACAGATTACTATTCTCACTGATGTGCTCATTAAACTTATAAACTGCAATACAGTACAGGAATGCACTATAATGTCACCCTTCAAAGAGTCAAATAAACAGAGTCAACTGACTTTACAGAGCACAACAGCAAGTGCTTCTGACTGAGGCACAATTATTATATACTAGCATTTCTTAAAGGGATAATAAACCCTCCTACAGTGTCAATGAATTGTTACAGTGCAATCAATTGGTGGGGGGGGGGGGGGAATCAGAATAAAGTTTTACACTTGAAACACTTCCCAAGCTAAGTTTATCAGCATTCCTAATAATCATGCCAGCACCGAATAATGACAGAAAAGAAATTATCATCATAGTGTAAAGCCACACATAAGCTACCATGTATCTCTGATACAGGGTTAAAGTAAATTTCTTCGAATGATGATGCTAATTAGAAGTCTCAGCAACAAAGCTGGTGTGTTGCTGTGAAACTACATGTGTCCTGTAGTTTCTCCAAAACTAGCCTGTGTCAAAACACAGTTTTTCATTATTTTTATTTTAAATGGAAAAAAATAAAGCATTTGCTGCATTAAGGCTAATCGCACACAAAAGAAAACATTTGTGCCACAGAAACAAGCAAACCTACTCAACAGATCAGGGCTCTATGTCTGTGCTATGCATGAAACCCAACCCACTGGGACCTGTTCTAACACGTTTACAACGTCAGGTTTCTAGACAGAGAATGGGATCTTTGTTTTGTGCAGTTGTGGTGTATTTATGGCAAAGGAAAAATTGCTCCAAGCTATTCAGTGTAAAAGAAAAAATACAGGTGCTGGCCCTACCTCACAGGCAAACGCAGGCAGTCTTACTGCACCACATGGCCAAAACATTGGCCTTAAATACCCTGAATATTACTATAAGCAAACGTAGCAGAAGCATTTAACAGTATACTCACACAATAGGTGAGCAGGAAGATTGTTTTGATATTTTTTTGGGATAGCATAGCAGGTCTAGGGACAAAGCTGAAAACAGAAAATTATCAGTTTATATCACATTTACAAATTAGCTACAAGTTTAGTTAGGTGCCACAGAAAAGCAACACATCTGCTAATAGGTTTAGCATAATAATTAAAGGACCAGTAAATACAGAAGATTTGCATAATCAACAAATACATGATAAAAAGACAATGCAATAGCACTTAGTCTGATCTTCAAATGAGCAGTAGATTTTTTTTCTGACAAATTTCAAAGTTATGCCTGTTCCACTCAAGTATCATGTGACAGCCATCAGCCAATCCCAAATGCATATTCTGTGAATTCTTGCCCATGCTCAGTAAGAGCTGGTGACTCAAAGTGTAAATATATAAAGACTGTGCACATTATGTTAATGAGAGTAAATTGGAAAGTTGTTTAAAATGACATGCTCTATCTGAATTATGAAAGCTTAATTTGACTTGTGTCCCTTTAAATGAGAAGCTCAAATGCGACTGAGACTGTAGTTAAAATAACTGGGTGTAAAGAGCACATATAAACCATTTTTAAGCTAAGCGCCCCTGTAGCACAGAGGGAAACATTGGTTATCAAATTAGTCAAAGTTGCTGTGGAAGTGCCATATACATTATAAAATCACAGTAGGAAATACACAATATGAGAAATAGGCAAACAACCATAATGCAAAAATTAAAAAAAAATGAATACACAAATAGAAAGGAAAACAAATAACTTGTCAAAACACCACATCTAATATGTAGAAGTATAATTATATATATTTGTATAACAGTGTCCATGCACATGTTTTTTTCCCCATGAGGCTTTATAGACATTGAATGCAAAAAAAATATAATAATCTGTCATAGATAGGAAAGAGTCTCAATCAAAAGAATGGCACTTTCATAAATCAGCGCTATTGGAATGGTGGTACTTTTCTAATAAATGAAACTAGAAGGTTATACATTTCTGTAACATACTTAAAAGAGACAGTGTACTGTAACATTTTCTCCTGTTTGTTTTCTCAGTGATCCATTTTACTTGCTAGAGTATTAAATTGTTATAAAAAATAGCCCCATTGCCTTTATTTTGTCATTATAAATAGATGTTTTTGCCTGTCGAATAACCACCTTTTATACTAAAAATTAAATACTAAAGTATTTGCCCAATAAAAGTGTTGTAAACAAGAGGAAGCAGCAAAACGATGTGGGTATGGAAAAGAGAAAGTGAGCAGAGCCCATTTGAAAGGGTGTTCATGCAACTGCTTTGATTACAATGTTATCAGCTGCTTTTCTGAGTGCACTGTTCCTTTAAGAACCCTTTTTCACTAGCTGGTAGCAACAAATCCCACAGACCTACCAAAAAAATTAAATAGATTTGTTAAACATTAGAACATGCCTATTGGCATTTTTAAAAAATAACTTGGTTTAAAGGCAGCGATGGCTAACCTTGGCACCCCAGATCTCATAATTTCCCATGATGCTCAACTAGACTGCAGAGAGCCTATGCATCACCGGATATGTAGTTCCAAAACATCTGGAGTGCCAGGAGTTAGCCATCACTGGTTTAGGGTGAACAAAAAAAAAAAAAAAAAAAAAAAAAAAAAAAAAGGAGTACTTTACAACAAGCCATAAAACAGAGCTTGGATCTAAAATGGGCAGAGAAAATGAGTAAGAACAGCAATGTAGTGAAGGTTAACAAACATTATACTAATTCCATGTGTGAAGTTTAAAAGTTGAGGTAATCCAAATGCATCATTGCTATTGGCTTATTTTATTTTTATTTCAAAATAAGACTAAATGGTTTCAGTGTCTTGAATGAGGAGAATAAAGCTACAAAACCAACATTTCAAGAAAAATACATAAATAAAATACATTAAGCGCTTTAGTGTTTCACTTGAATATCATTATGGTTTGACTTCTGTTTCAAATTAATGTATAACATTGGTGAATATTTAGAAAATACACCTAAGAGCTCATATATTCCACACAGAAGTTTAATTAAAAACAGAGAGAGATTTAGAAATTAGGGTGGGGGGCAACAAAGTATAAATAATTGTTGAACATTTAAAACTTGTGCTAATATATACAGTATATTATGTTGCTGGAAAATGGGCTTCGTAAATCTGTCACTTTGGATTGTACAAGTGCATACAAACCCATCCTTCTCTGGTTATTACATTCTGACAGAAGTTTGTCAAACTATTACACAGAAATCAACTTAAAACAGTGGCAAACTGTCTAACCTTCAGTTTCATATACTTCAGTTCATATCTGAATTAAATATTAAATAATTAAATAACACAGAGGAAGAAGATTTAAAATACACATATAGGCAGAATTTAAAATAAAATAAAAAAGTTAGAAAACAAAAGCAAAACTGCAGAGGTATTTATTTTTGCATTTACTGGGTAGGTTCTATTAAAAACATATATATATATATGCATATTTTGAAAACATCTATGACACACAAGGGAAGGAGTCAATATTTATTGTTTACACAAAACAAAGTCAAATATTTCTAATAGAAAAAAACCATCATCTCCTATGTTTACTTTTTGTCCCCAGGCCTGATTCGGAATGTTTACAGTTCTACTGACCCTCTTTATTCACACTTGAAGTAACCATCATTTAGAGATGCACAAAACACTCAAACCTTGTTTCCCCTTATGTGTATCGTCAATTTTACAATTAACATTCTCTATAAATAATAACCGAGTTTCAGAAATATAAACAAAACACTACTGCAGACACTCAACCCATCTCAGTTTGTGATCATTTTATATAGGCAATGGCAGACAATCGATAGTCAATAAACATTTACAAAGGTTTGTATGTACACAGACATCAGTGCAAGACAACCGAATAATCTCCTTTCAAATCACGTACTGCTATTCTCACAGTAGTTTCCCCGTACGAACTGTATTCTCTCCTGCTCAGTCTATAGGTTCAAAGTGTTTATAGTTTACACCTTGCACATAGGGTGTATATGTATCCCCCTCGCCTGCCAGAACCATTATATTCTACAGACGTGTATATCGTACATACCATCCACGAAGCCAGTCAGTGCCAAGAGGAGGTTTAGTGTAATTATAAGGAAGGCCGGTAGCACCGCCATAGTAACAGCCGCACAGCACCCACAACCTGCGCGACCACGACCGAACCAGACACAGACAAGCGCAGTACGGGAACGCGGCCGCGCAGCTCAACCCACAGAAACCCGTGACACGCAAATGCTGCGTTCCAGACCTCACCCTCGCTAAAGCACGCCCACCTTACGAGAAGGCGAACAAATATGCCTATTGGTCGCTAGCCAGATAACGCCTATTTTAAGATGTAGGCGTTTAGTCTTTGATGGCGTCATTGGAGTGATCTTTTGTTTCGGCTCAGTGGGCCGAGCTCTTCTCCTAGTCTTGTGGCGCGCGCCTTAAAGGGGTAGAACGTCCGGCGCTGGCTGTCTGCCGGCATTTAATAAAGCGCCTGTTTGTCTGGGCCCTGACTGCAAATAGACACATTCCCGAGACTGCACGGGGGCGCATGAGGCCAACAGCAAATGCAGCAGCTCACTGTATTCCCCATGAACTACAGCTCTGCTTTCTTGTTCCTAATGTTTGCAGTAGAAGTCACGTAACTGATGAATGTTGTGCTGGAATTTTTCACTTATCTGTTTTTTGTTTTGTTCTTTATTGAATCCTTCCATACATACTAGCAACGATTGTTTATATACACTGTGGCACTTGGTGTCTGGTTTTGAAAATGTACTGTTTTGCAATTTAAACCTTTGTCAAGTAGCACGTAGTGTAGTGTAATTTATTTATACAGTTTTGGTTTTTAGATCTCTTGCTTATTTGTTCTTTGGTTCACCCCCAAACATATCGTGTTCTAATAGTAAATAGCCTTATGTTTATAAATGTGTGTGTATATCTATTTAAAGGACCACTGTAAGCTAATATAAACTACGCTGTTTACATTTTTACTATCTTAACGTGAAGGTAACGTTTGAGATTAAGCAATTATTATTATTCTTTATTTATAAAGCGCCAACAGATTCCGCAGCGCTGTTCATAGGTAACAAAGATAAAAGGACAGTACAATATGAGACACCAGACAAAATTTAACAAACAAATACAGGAGGAATTGGGAGCCCTGTTCCTGTGGGAACTTACAATCTAAATGGGTAGGAGGGTGAGAAACAGGAGGTGGGGATGATGTTAGTGTGAAGTTAGATGATACAACCTAGTATGTCTCCATATGACCCTAATCTAGTCGTTTTTTCTTACGTTACTTAAATATTTTTTAATAAAAATTATATTTAAAAATCACCTACCGCTTAGAGAACGACTCCTCCCATGCCCTACTTCCATCTTCAGCGAACCCTGTGTTTTTCAAATGCGTGTTCTTTCTGCAGTCTCTAACTGTGCATGCGCTAATAGGCGATGCTGTGAACCATTGTGCATGCGGCTAATGGGTGATCATTATTTCAAAATGAGTATGGGAGCGCGCGTGTTTTCGCATCTTCTGATAATTTCAACAGTGCATGCACTTACTATTAAAGGGGCGGATGACGGCCGACTTTTCAATTGGATTACTCAAAAACGTGACCCACCGGTAAAAAAAAAACCCTGAAAAACGGGTTGAATTTGTGGACGTTTGGGAATTTAATTTTGAAAGGTAATAACTTGATTAATGCAGACTAATATAAGAATTGATGAATGAAAGTTATGTTTATTTAACAGACTTAATGCTATACCGTATAGACATTACCCGTAACTTAACCTTCACTTTAAACAAGCACATTTTCAGTAAGATGTCATTACTAAATATTTACCTGATTGCTGTAATTGCCGTTTTTAAAAATAATTTTTTCCGAACCCACTCCGTGGGTATCTGTTGCTAATATTTAATCCTGTATGACAACCGCGGTTTGAATATGGTGCCAAAATTTCTCACTGTGCATGCGCTAGTTTGCGCAACGTTATCGTCAACATCACTCCTTTCCAGACCGGCTCCAACATTGTAGACCCGCTATATCAATCTTACACAATTAGATCCGGCAGCGCATTGACAGGTAAGGTATTCAGCGTAGAAAGCCTGGAGAGCCTATAACATCGATTTAGGACTCAAATGCGCATGTGTTATTCCCGTCTTGATGCTGGTAATTGCGGCGTTAGTAGTAGCAAATGCGCATGCGCTATTGGTGCCAATTTTGGGGCGCATGGAAATGGGGAACAGTTCTAATGATAATTTTATGCATAAACTTATAATCCTATTGTTAAATACACGTAGGTAAAAAAAAATGGGCTGGATATCATGACGTCATCATTACAAAATAAAATTTGTTTTTCTAAGTAAATGAGGCTTCGGTTTCCAAGACTTATAGGTTGGTAAGTTTTTACTTTAATACATGGTTGTTAGAATATGTGTTTTGGTTAGACAAAATCAGGCAAAAGTTTGTATTCCTTTAATGAAAGAAAAACATATATAAAAAAAATCTTTTTTGAAATATATGGCTGTGATTTTGCAAATATATATACAGTGGATATAAAAAGTCTACACACCCGGGGCGTGGCTAAGAGGCGGCCATGAACAGTCGCATTTTATGAAGCTCCTGGAGCCAATATATCAATTATCAAGATTTATTGGGGTGTTGATCTGATTTTGCATTATATTTATAGCATTATACTACTATTTCTCTGGCAGATTCGGACTACACCCAAACTTTGATACAAACGCTTTCAGGAGCTGAAACAGCCAACTCATAATACCAGGCCGTCATCTTCTCAGGAAGCAGTTCTACCCGACGACACATTATAAACAACTGTTCAGCAAGAAAGGCTCTGGGCTTTGACTCCCATCACAGCTTAGGCCTCAAAGACCTGTAACATATTGTAAAACATACCGCACTCCGAGTTGGGTGAACAAGCGACCTGTGATTTCATTCTCAACCCCCCCCCCCGGTTTTACCGGGTATCGTGGGCCCTACTATTTACCGCCTCTAGACAACAAGATGGAGGAGTTCAACAGTAGCATCTTGGATCTACTCAAGGAGCTAGACCGCAAAATGGACAGACAGTTTGCTGATCTGAGGGCTGCTGCTAAAGGGATCTATATAGAAGATGAAGCTAGACAGCCTCTTGTAACGGAGTGTGACAACACAGTTTCAATGGAGGATTCTCCCACTACTAACATATTCCCGCTTTGCAGATCTGCTGAATATGGGCACCTCCCAGACCTCACCTGGAGAAGAAATACCGAAAATTGTTTCAAAATGCACCAGTGGGGTCCCCAGCCAGCCCCAGCTACAAGCGCATTGATTATCAGGAAGATGTCCGCTATGCCGATACATAATCAGATCCAGTCCCCTGCAGTGAAATACCAGACTCCTAACCAGCCACATGATCTCACTTTGAAACCGGCCGAGGAGTCAGTACTCATCCTGCTGCTCTGGGTTCCCCGGTCGGGGGATGCGGCCGGCCCCTGGGTGGGGGATTCGGGACAGCCGAGGATTCACAAGGCCTATGAGCATTTCTACAGTCTGAAAGAGATCCGACTGTGTATTCTTTGGAGTTGCACAGTACTAAAGCCGCTCCGGGACTCTCTTCTAACTATAGGTTTTAACACAGAGGAGGTACGAGACTTTACAGACTTAACCCGGTCGGGGTTAGGATAGCCGCGGGGTACACTAAGACACTAAGAGGCGACTTCATAAGCCTTCAAGAATGTGACTTTATGAACACTGTTTAATACCTTGAGTTGTACTAATGCATATCCTTTGAAAACAAGGTCCGGTGTATACTCTGGGTTATCTACCTTTATATATTTGGTAATATACTTACATCCTGAAACATACCTTTTATTTCTGTAACTATACATTAGTGACTTCCTGTATTGACATATGTTGTTTCACTTTATTATACGAGCCTATACCTCATAGATATTCTTACAATGGGCTGTTGGATGGTTCACTTTTGTAGTTCATACCTCATAGTTGCCCACTATAAGCAGTTAAGGATGAGGTAGTTTCTAATTGTTAGACATGTATTATCAGGACACCCTTGATATATAGGTATAGATAGATTGAAGGACCCGAGCATACAGTTATTCTATAGCCTCCAGACTTCTTAGAACCAACAATAAATAAGCCCAGGGTATACATTTGAATCTGAAGTGGGTACCTTTTTTTTTTTTTTTTTTTTTTTTTGACCTCTAAGAGAGCTGTTAACACTGTAGCTTATAACCCTGATATGTCCCACTCACCACTGAGCTCTACATCATTTGTTTGAAGTCTAACGGACAGTGTAATTACTAACACCCAATGGTCTGTTAAATATCCCGTTTCCATTCCTAACTAAATATACCTACCCTGGGGCTCTAACTACTATTTATATCATTATAATGTTTACCCCAGTCTTTCTCGGCTGAGTATTGGGCTGCTGTTACCCTGACACCAAGGTGATAGTATCTTATTATCATTAAGAACTCTTTTGCTTTAAGTTACTTACAGTGCTGTAGTTTTTCTTTGCTACTTGTCCCTCATAAACCACTATTTATTAGATCCTGCTCTACTTGTCTTTTTTCCCAACATAACCCATGGCATTACCTAACTAGCCCCCAGTCTACATATTCTTCCTACTTAGTACCTACTGGGTTAGTCAATTCCCAGAGCACACAGACGCTTATAGGTCTAGATTTTTGTTAGAACATTATCTACTCAAATTATTTTACTCCATAACATCCATTATATAAAATATTTTTCTTTCCCTCTTTTTCTCTTTTGACTCCCTCTCCTCCAAATAATGCACATTTCTAACAAGGGCCCACCTCCCCCCCCCCCTCCTTCTTTTCACCAAAACAGCTCTTGCCTGTTGACTTCCCCAATTATTGTATTTCTTATATCGGTTGATAATTTTCTATTGTTTAAATAGGTCCAAAAGTGACCATTTCCACAGCCAATTTCCTCTCTCAGATCATATAAGATATATAGGGTTCAAGAGTAACCCCTAGTGTCGATAGAGGAACACATCGCAGAAAATAACATAAAATCGAGGTTCAAAGTGTATACCTATAGAGACTCATTACCTAACTTTTACATTACTCAACTAATTTCTGTACAGTACAGATTTTGTCATTTATGTTTCCTTTTTTTTTTGTTCTCTCCTGGTATTTCATGTATGTTAAATTTCTTTTTACAACCTCAATAAAAAATTAATTAAAAAAAAAAAAAAAGTCTACACACCCCTGTTAAAATGTCAGGTTTCTGTGATGTAAAAAAAAATGAGACAAAGATAAATAATTTCAGAACTTTTTCCACCTTTTAATGTGACCTATAAACTGTACAACTCAACTGAAAAACAAACTGAAATCTTTTAGGTAAAGGGAAATAAAAATAAAAAACTAAAATAATATGGTTGCATAAGTGTGAACACCCTTAAACTAATACTTTATTGAAGCACCTTTTGATTTTATTACAGCACTCAGTCTTTTTGGGTATGAGTTTTTCAGCATGGCACATCTTGACTTGGCAAGATTTGCCCACTCTTCTTTGCAAAAACACTCTAAATCTGTCAGAATGCGAGGGCATCTCCTGTGCACAGCCCTCTTCAGATCACCCCACAGATTTTGAATTGGATTCAGGTCTGGGCTCTGGCTGGGCCATCCCAAAACTTTAATCTTCTTCTGGTGAAGCCATTCCTTTGTTGATTTGGATGTATGCTTTGGGTCGTTGTCAATGTGAAAGATGAAGTTCCTCTTCATGTTCAGCTTTCTAGCAGAAGCCTGAAGGTTTTGTGCCAATATTGTCTGGTATTTGGAACTGTTCATTATTCCCTCTACCTTGACTAAGGCCCCAGTTCCAGCTGAAGAAAAACAGCCCCAAAGCATGATGCTGACACCACCATGCTTCACTGTGGGTATGGTGTTCTTTTGGTGATATGCAGTGTTGTTTTTGCGCCAAAGATATCTTTTTTGGAATTATGACCAAAAAGTTCAACTTTGGTTTCATCAGAACAGAACACCTTTTGCAACATGCTTTTGGGAAACTTCAGATGTGATTTTGCAAAATTTAGCCAGGCTTGGATGTTTTTTTTTCGTAAGAAAAGGCTTCCGTCTTGCCACACTACCCCGTAGCCCAGACATATGAAGAATACGGGCGATTGTTGTAACATGTACCACACTGCCAGTACTTGCCAGATATTCCTGCAGCTCTTTAATGTTGCCGTAGGCCTCTTGGCAGCCTCCCAGACCAGTTTTCTTCTCGTCTTTTCATCAATTTTGGAGGGACATCCAGTTCTTGGTAATGTCATTGTTGCACCATATTTTCTTCACTTGATGATGACTGTCTTCACTGTGTCCCATGGTATATCTAATGCCTTGGAAATTATTTTGTACCCTTCTCCTGACTGATACCTTTTAACAATGAGATCCCTCTGATGCTTTAGAATCTCTCTGCGGATCATGGCTTTTGCTGTAGGATGCGACTAACAAAATGTCAGGAAAGGCCTACTAGAACAGCTGAACTTTATTTGGGGTTAATCAGAGGCACTTTAAATGATGACAGGTGTGTACTGACTCCTATTTAACACGATTTTGAATGTGATTGCTTAATTCTGAATACAGCTACATCCCCAGTTATAAAAGGGTGTTCACACTTATGCAACCATATAATTTTAGTTTTTTATTTCCCTTTACCTAAAAGATTTCAGTTTGTTTTTCAATTGAGTTGTACAGTTTATAGGTCACGTTAAAGGTGGAAAAAGTTCTGAAATGATTTATCTTTGTCTCATTTTTTTACATCACAGAAACCTGACATTTTAACAGGGGTGTGTAGACTTTTTATATCCACTGTGTATGTATGTGTGTGTGTGTGTGTGTATGTATGTATGTATATATATATATATATATATACACACACACAAATTTAGAATTCAAATAAATCTGTTTGGTTATATACAGGGGTGACAAATACATATAGTTTACTGAAGAAAATGGGGAAATATAGACCACACTATTCCCATAGGGGGCGCTTCCTATAACCGCATCTTAAAAATTAACTAGGACCCAAATGTTAAATGTAACACGTATAGCGAGCTACAACAGGAGCTCAAAATGAGTATAAAAAATATATAAAAAGTCCTTATTATCCAACATCCAATAAAAGGCAGCAGTCTGTCAAAAGGATGGTCAGTCCCTGACTAGTAACGTCTGCACAATAGTAAGACAATGTGAAGTAAAATAATACTCACAAAGATAGAGCACCCAAAAGTGCAAATCACGCAGGCTGAATCAATTAGCAGTGGTCCAGCTCACTGTATGCTCAAAAAGGAGAAACTCAGATGGAAACCAGCAGGCAGCAAACAGAATTCCTGTAAATGACAAGACAAAATCCATAGCCTAATACAGTCTGGGTATACAGAGTACACAATTACTGGTCAGACTTACAGAAAGCAGCGCACCTCCAGATGCAATCAAGGCAAGCTGGAACCTCTCAGTCGCCCAGTAGACTGTACTCAGGTATTTATGGCGTCTGTGCACCAGCCACACAGTATAAGTCCAAAGGATGATTCCAAAAATGAGGGCAGCAAGTGTATCAAAAAAGTATATATTTATTTAAAAAAAAATAATAAATATATGCTTTTTGATACACTCGCTGCCCTCATTTTTTGAGTTTTTTATCATCCTTTGGACTTATACCGTGTGGCTGGTGCACGGACGCCATCTATACCTGAGTTCAGTCTACTGGGCGACTGAGAGGTTCCAGCTTGCCTTGATTGCACCTGGAGGTGCGCTGCTTTCTGTAAGTCTGACCAGTATAGGTGCTGCCTATGACGGTAGGCACCCCTCCAGCCCGTGATCCCATACAGGAAGTGCCTATGGCTTCAATACAGCCAAATGGGGTTAAAAAGATTTCCATGCAAATGAGAAGTACTATATATAGGCATGCACAAAAAGCGGCATATGAATCTCAAGATCCCAAGACAATATATACCATCTTTTTAAAAAGGAATTTCAATTGCGCAGATACGCTCAGCTTTCAGGAAATGCAAATTATTCAGTGTCATTTATGGATTTATTTTTAAGATTTTGCTACATAAAATGGATTTATTTCTTTCTTTCATGTAATTGGCTAGAGTCCATGAGCTAGTGACGTATGGGATATACAACCCTACCAGGAGGGGCAAAGTTTCCCAAACCTCAAAATGCCTATAAATACACCCCTCACCACACAAACAACAATTCTGTTTTACAAACTTTGCCTTCTATGGAGGTGGTGAAGTAAGTTTGTGCTTGATTTTTATTATTTTTTTCTGTGATATAAGCGCTTCTAAACATTCTGAAGCCCAATTCCTCTCAAAATACAATGTTTGTCAGAGGGATGTGAAGAGAGTATCGCCTATTTGATTTTATGGTTTCCCTCGCGGGAAATCTTTTCAAGTGTGCTCTGTTATCGGTCGTAGGGATTCATCTCCTACCTCCTTTTTCAGATTGACTATATACTCTTATATACCATTACCTCTGCTGATAGCTTTCAGTACTGTTTTGGCTATCTGCTATATGTGGATAGGTGTCTTTCGGTAAGTATGTATCATTATTTAAGACACTCTCAGCTATGGTTTGGCGCTTTATGTATAAAGTTTTAAATATATGTATTTACTTATATTTGCCATGAGTCAGGTCTGTGTATTTCCCTTTGTAGTCTGGCAGTTTCGTTCTGAGAATCATGTTTTAGGATGTCTTACCTGGGGTATAGTCTTTTTTTTTTTTTTTCAATTTGACTTGAAAAACTTGCGGGCAAATTAGGCTCGCGAGGGCGCAAAATGCTGTTATTTATTCCGTCATTCTTGGCACAAGTTCGTCATTTCCTGTGTCTTAATTGACGCTAGGTTGTTTGGCGTGGTATTGTGTTTATGACATGAGTTGCGTCATTTCCGGATGTTTGTTGGCGCCCCAAAAAATTCTCAACTTCCTTTTGCGTTGTGCGTCATACTTGGCGCCAAAAAATTTAGTTTTATTTTACCTCACTTCCTATATGCTCCTTGCCTTCTCTATGCTCAGAGGGCAATGCTATTTGCTTTTTTTGTCAATTTTAGCATTTGCATTTTTTCCCATTCCTGAAACTGCTATATGTGGAAATAAGATATTTCTGTTTAAATGTTATTTTTTCTTTTACATTTTACAAGATGTCTCAATCTGATCCTGTCTCAGAAGCTGCTGTAGGAACCATGATGCCTGAACACAGTTCTACCAAAGCTAAGTGTATCTGTTGTAAACTAGTGGAGATTATGTTTCCAGCTGTAGTGTGTAACAGTTGTCATGATAAGCTTTTGCATGCAGAAAAAGTTTCTATTAGTGCTAGTATAGTATCTGTTTTTCCTTCAACATCTAAAGTACATGATATCCCTGTTGATATGAAAAATTATATTGCTGATGCGATACAGAAGGCTATGGTTGCTATACCGCCTTCAAATAAACGTAAAAGGTCTTTTAAAACTTCTCATAATACTGATGAATTTTGTAATGACCGGCAACATACTGCTCTGATGAGGATCTCTCTGACTCAGAAGATCCTACTTCAGACATTGACACTGGTAAATCATCTTATCTTTTTAAGGTTGAGTATATTCGTTCTTTTAAAAGAAGTTTTGATAACTTTGGATGTTGAGGAGTCTGGTCCTCTTGATAATCCAGTAAACGTTTAAATTCTGTCTATAAACCTCCTGTGACTACTCCTGAGGTTTTTCCTGTTCCTGATGCTATTTCTGATGTGATTGCTAAGGAAAGGTCTAAGCTTGGTACTTCTTTTGTTCCTTCTTCAAGGTTTAAAAGGTTGTATCCTTTGCCAGTGGCTAAATTAGAGTTTTGGAAAAAAGTCCCTAAGGTTGATGGGGCCATTTCTACTCTTGCTAAACGTACTACTATTCCTATAAAAGATAGTACTTCTTTTAAGGATCCTTTAGATAGGAAAATTGAATCTCATCTAAGGAAAGCTTATCTGCATTCTGGCTATATTCTCAGACCTGCCATTTCTATGACTGATGTTGCGGCTGCATCAACTTTTTGGTTGGATAACTTAGCACAACGGAAAAAAGACTCTGATTTGCATAGCATTGTTCGTTTACTTCAACATGCTAATCATTTTATCTGTGATGCTATTTTTGATATCATCAAGATAAATGTTAAATCTATGTCTATTTTAGCTAGAAGAGCTTTATGGCTCAAATCATGGAATGCTGACATGATATCTAAATCTAGGTTACTATCTCTATCATTCCAGGGTAATAATTTGTTTGGTTCCCAGTTGGATTCTATTATTTCCACTATTACTGGGGGGAAGGGAGTTTTTTGCCTCAAGATAAAAAGTCTAAGGGCAAATCTTAAGCTTCTAATCGGTTTCGTTCCTTTCGTCAGAATAGAGAACAGAAAACCACTCCTTCCCCTAAGGACTCTGGCTCCAATTGGAAGCCATACTCGAGTTGGAATAAATCCAAGCCTTATAAGAAACCAAAACCAGCCCCCAAGACTGCATGAAGGTGTGGCCCTCAATCCAGTTCTGCTGGTGGGGGGCAGATTGAAATTATTTCAAGACGTTTGGGCAGGTTCCATTCAGAATATTGTCTCTCAGGGGTATCAAATAGGTTTCAGAATAAGACCTCCTGTGAGAAGATTTTTTTTCTCTCTCACGTTCCAACAAATCCTGTAAAGCTCAGGCCTTTCTGAAGTGTGTTTTAGATCTAGAGCTTTCAGGAGTAATTGTACCAGTTCCAATTCTGGAACAGGGTCTAGGTTTTTATTCAAATCCATTCATTGTCCCGAAGAAGGAAAATTCTTTCAGACCAGTTCTGGATCTGAAGTTTTTATATCAATTTGTAAGGGTCTCAACTTTCAAGATGGTGATTATAAGGACTATTCTGCTTTTTGTTCAGCAGGGTCATTACATGTCCTCAATAGACTTACAGGATGCGTATCTTCACATTCTGATTCATCCAGACCACTATCGGTTTCTGAGATTCTCTTTTCTAGACAAGCATTACCAATTTGTTGCTCTTCCATTTGGCCTAGCAACAGCTCCAAGAATCTTTTTGAAGGTTATCTGTGCCCTTCTATCTGTTCTCAGAGAGCAGGGTATTGCAGTGTTTCCTTATTTGGACAATATCTTGGTACCGGCTCAATCTTTTCATTTAGCAGAATCTCACACAAATCAACTTGTGTTGTTTCTTCAAAGACATGGTTGGAGGATCAATTTACCAAAGAGTTCCTTGATTCCTCAGACAAGGGTCACCTTTTTAGGTTTCCAGATAGATTCAATGTCCATGACTCTGTCTTTAACAGACAAAAGACGAATGAAATTGGTTTCTGCATGTCAAAACCTTCAGTCTCGATCATTCCCTTCAGTGGCTATGTGCATGGAAGTGTTAGGTCTCATTACTGCAGCATCGGACGTGATCCCCTTTGCTCGTTTTCATATGAGACCTCTGCAGCTTTGCATGCTGAATCAATGGTGCAGGGATTATACTCGGCTATCACAGTTGATATACTTAAATCCCAACATTAAACTCTCTCTGTCCTGGTGGTTGGACCATCATTGGATTCTTCAAGGGGGCCTCTTTTCTTCGTCCTTCCTGGACTGTGATTTCAACGGATGCAAGTCTCACAGGTTGGGGAGCTGTTTGGGGGTCTCTGACAGCACAAGGAGTTTGGAATCCTCGAGGCGAGGTTACCAATCAATATTTTAGAACTCTGCTATTTTTAGGGCTCTTCAGGCTTGGCCTCTGTTAAAGAGAGAATCATTCATTCGTTTCCAGACAGACAATATCAAAACTGTGGCATATGTCAATTATCAAGGGGGGACTCGCAGTCCTTTAGCGATGAAAGAAATATCTTGGATACTTTCTTGGGCGGAATCCAACTCCTGTCTAATTTCTGCGATACATATCCCAAGTGTAGACAATTGGGAAGCGGATTATCACAGTCGTCAGTCTTTACATCTAGGAGAGTGGTCTCTCCATCCGGATGTATTTTGTCAGATTGTACAGATATGGGGTCTCCTCGAAATAGATCTGATGACTTACCATCTAAACAAGAAGCTTCCCAAGTACCTTTCCAGTTCCAGGGATCCTCAGGTGGAGATGGTGGATGCGTTAGCAATTCCTTGGTTTTACCAACCTGCTTACATTTTTCCGCCTCTAGTTCTTCTTCCAAGGGTGATCTCCAAGATCATATTGGAACAATAGCATGTGTTTCTGATAGCACCAGCATGGCCTCTCAGGTTTTGGTATGCAGATCTTGTCCGGATGTCCAGTTGCCAACCTTGGCAACTTCCTTTAAGGCCAGACCTTCTGTCTCAAGGGCCGTTTTTCAGCTAAATCGCTAAATTTGAAGGTATGGAAATTGAACGCTTAGTGCTTAGTCATTGAGGTTTCTCTGACTCAGTGATTAATACTTTGCTACAGGCTTGTAAGTCTGTTTCAAGGAAGATTTATTATCAGGTTTGGAAAACCTATATTTCATGGTGTTTTTCTCATAAATTCTCTTGGCATTCTTTTAGGATTCCTAGAATTTTACAGTTTCTTTAGGATGGTTTGGATAAAGGTTTGTCTGCAAGTACTTTGAAGGGACAAATCTCTGCTCTTTGTTTTATTTCATAGAAAGATTGCTAAACTTCCTGATATTCACTGTTTTGTTCAGGCTTTGGTTCGTATATAGCCAGTTGTTAAATCAATCTCTCCTCCTTGGAGTCTTAATTTGGTTTTGAAGGCTTTGCAGGCTCCTCCTTTGAGCCTATGCATTCTTTGGATATTAAACTACTTTCTTGGAAAGTGTTGTTTCTTTTGGCTATCTCTTCAGCTAGAAGAGTTTCCGAATTGTCTGCTCTCTTTTGTGAGTCACCTTTTCTGATTTTCCATCAGGATAAAGCTGTTTTGCGCACTTCATTTACATTTATTCCTAAGGTTGTGAATTCTAACAACATTAGTAGGGATATTGTTGTTCCTTCCTTGTGTCCTAATCCTAAGAATACTCTTGAAAGGTCTTTACATTCTTTGGATATTGTAAGAGCTTTGAAATATTATGTCGAAGCTACTAAAGATTTCAGGAAGACTTCTAGTCTATTTGTTGTTTTTTCTGGTCCTAGGAAATGTCAGAAAGCCTCTGTCATTTCTTTGGCATCTTGGTTAAAGCTTTTGATTCACAAGGCTTATCTAGAGGCGGGACAGTCTCCGCCTCAGAGAATTACAGCTCATTCTACTAGATCAGTCGCCACTTCTTGGGCTTTTAAGAATGAAGCTTCAGTTGATCAGATTAGCAAAACAGCAACTTGGTCTTCTTTGCATACATTTACTAAATTTTACCATTTTGATGTATTTGCTTCCTCTGATGCAGTCTTTGGTAGAAAAGTTCTTCAGGCAGCTGTCTCAGTTTGATTATTCTGCTTATGATTTAAGTTTTATTTCTTGTAATTTATGTGAAATTTATGAAAGATTTGTTGGGTTTTTTTTTGTGGATTTAATTTTTTTTCCAGCAGAAATAGCTGTTTTTATTTTATCCCTCCCTCTCTAGTGACTCTTCTGTGGTCTCCCACATCTTGGGTATTTCTATCCCATACGTCACTAGCTCATGGACTCTTGACAATTACATAAAAGAAAACATAATCTATGTAAGAACTTACCTGATATATTCATTTCTTTCATATTGGCAAGAGTCCATGAGGCCCACCCTTTTTATGGTGGTTATGATTTTTGTATAAAAAGCACAATTTTATTTCCAGTTCCTCTTTTTGTATGCTTTTTTACTCCTTATTTTTTCACCCCACTACTTGGCTATTCGTTAAACTGAATTTTGGGTGTGGTGAGGGGTGTATTTATAGGCATTTTGAAGATTGGGAAACTTTGCCCCTCCTGGTAGGATTGTATATCCCATGCGTCACTAACTCATGGACTCTTGCCAATATGAAAGAAATGAATTTATCAGGTAAGTTCTTACATAAATTACGTAATATACTTTATCTTTTCAATATCAGTACATTATTGTGAACTTAACCTTTTAACGCCGTTAGAACGTTGTATTCCATCTGAATTTTGCTGGGCTCCGCCGATGGACGGAATACAACGTACTAACCTCTTGGCTTTCCTGAAGCCACTGGCGCTTCCCTGATGGGATCGCAGTCTGGAGGGCATGCCTAGCATCATAGGGACACCCCCCTGACGCAATCCCATCATTGAAATCTCGTGATCACGTGCACGATCACGAGATTTCAATTTGTTTACGACGTAACAGTTGTTCCGATGTAGACACGTTAACCCCAGCACGAAAAGGTTAATTGCTTAAGAAGTTCATTCTGTATACATGGCATTAATACATATAATCCTTATAAAAAAATATTCCTGTTTATGATAATGCTGCACACACGCCTATACTATAATCAGTGTCCTAACAGGATTTGATCAATGTGTTTAAAAAAAAATTGATTGACAGCAAATTAAGCCAATTATATTGTTCAGGTGACTGGAGCATAAACCAATCCATGAGCAGTGGGTTTCCTATATTGTTAAATGAAGCTGTGGTAATGCTGTTCACCCCCCTCTGAAGAAGCGTGTATGTGAAACATGTGTTAGGGATTTTTGCATTTGGAGTTTCGTATTTTTTTTATGTTTGTGTGTGCCTGAACTGTAATCAAGTAGGAAAGTTATGGAGGGGGAAATCTAGATAATGTTAAACATAATATAGCTCCTGGATTATAGAAGTTTAGCCCATAGTTGAGTTTGGTATGTAAGGGGATTATGAATGGATGTTTTCACCAAAACTCTATAGTTTATTTCCATCCACTTAATACTGTATAATCATCTTCAGGCACCCTGCACATATGAATATTAGGTACTGTGTTACTATTTTTACAAACTAGTTGCAATTTAGCTTTAGTGTGCGGCGACGATCGTACGAAGAGGATCCTTCACGCTGGATGTTCCGTGGTCACCTCTGTGCCGCCTTTGCCCTGGACTTCAGGATCTGTGAGTGCCTATTTGTGGGTTAGACTTAGGTTTTATTTAAATTTTTCTGGGTTTTTCTTTTTTTTTAGATTAGGGATTTTTTATTTTAATGAGCTGCAAAAGAGCTGATTTTTAGTGTTAGTTTTTTTTGGGGGGAGGGCTTGGTGGGTTAGGGGGTTTACTGTTAAGGGTTAATTTGTATTTTTAGGTAAAAGAGCTGATCGCTTTAGGGCAATGCCTTTCTAAAGGCCCTTTTAAGGGCTATTGGTAGTTTAGTCTTAGATTAGTGGGTGTTTTCATTTTGGGGGGCTTTTTATTTTATAGGGGTATTAGATTAGATTTAAATTCTTTTATTTTCGATAATTTGGTTTATTTGTTTTGTAATTTTAGACATTTTTTTATTTTTGTGTAAATTTAGATAATTTTTTTTGTAATTTATTTAATCTTAGGTTTTATTTTTAAAGTAATATTAGGATTTTATATTTTAATTGTAAGTGTTTTTTTATTTTATGTATTAGGGGTTCATTTAGGGGGTGTTAGGTTAGGGGACTTAGTGATTAGATTAGTTATTTGCGTTATGGGGGGATGGCGGATTAGGGGTTAATATTTTAAATTGGTAGATTGCATTGTGGGGGGAATGGCGGATTAGGGGTTAATAGTTTAGGTAGATTGGGATGTGGGTGAATGGCGGGGGGAAGGCGGATTAGGCGGGCTTAATAGTTTAAGTAGGTTTAATGCGTTGTGGGGGGAAGGCGGATTAGGAGTTAAAAGTTTAATTAGGTAGAATGTATTGTGGGGGGATGGCGGTTTAGGGGTTAATAACTTTGATAGATACTTTGCGATATGGGGGTTGGCGGATTAGGGTTTAATATATTCATTAGTGGTGGGGGGATGGCGGTTGAGAGGTATATATTGTGCATGCGTTAGGTGTTTGGTTTTATCTTAACAGCGAGCGACGGGGGAAATATACGTGCCACACTTGTATGCGGCGCTATATATTATGATCGAGTGTAAGGTCAGGTTACCATAGTAACCTTTTAATTTTCTAAATATCAGGCATCGGTTGGAAGCGTTAACACAACGCTAACTTACACCTACACAAAAAGTCAATGGAAACCTGGTACTAAAATGGAGCCGTAAATTACTTTTAGCTGCCGGCAACTTCAATAGGCTACGGCTCCATTTTTAACAACTCAATGGAAACGAGCTCATAGTAGGTAAATCTCTAAAAATATTCAGTTTTTTTGTTACTTAGAGGAACAATCTACACCAGTACTTTCCAAACTGTGTTTCGTGACACATTAGTGTGTCGGTGGCAGTGTGTAGTGATGTCGCGAACCGTTCGCTGGAGAACAGTTCCCGGCAAACATAGCTTGTTCGCATTCGCAGCGGAGGGTGAACATATGCGATGTTCGATCCGCCCCCTATTCGTCATCATTGCCTAAACTTTGACCCTGTATCTCACAGTCAGAAGGTACATTCCAGCCAATCAGCAGCAGACCCTCCCTCCCAGACCCTTACACCTCATGGACAGCAGCCATTTTAGTTTCATTTGGAAGCTGCATTGCTAGTGAGAGGAGGGACAGTGTAGCTGCTGCTAATTTAATAGGGAAATCGATAGCTAGGCTAGTGTATTCAGTGTCCACTACAGTCCTGAAGGACTCATCTGATCTCTGCTGTAAGGACAGCACCCAAAAAAGCCCTTTTTAGGGCTACATCAGTAATTTTTTGTTTGTTTTTTTCTTTGTAATCTAATAGCAGTTGCCTGCCTGCCACTGCCAGCCTGTGTGTCAGGCTCAAAGCATATACTGTGCCTACTTGCTCAGTGCCACCACTCATATCTGATGTAACAGTTTAAATTAAAAAAAAAAAAACTTTTACATCAGTCTGCTAGTGTAATCTAATTTCAGTTGCCAGGCCAGCCTGCCACTGCCAGCCTGTGTGTCAGGCACACAGCATATACTGTGCCTACTTGCTCAGTGCCACCACCAGTCATATCTGGTGTAACAGTAGTGTAAATTTAAAAAAAAAAAACTTTTACATCAGTTTGCTAGTGTAATCTAATAGCATTTGCCAGCCTGTGTGTCAGGCTCACAGCATGTACTGTGCCTACTTGCTCAGTGCCACCACTCATATCTGGTGTAACATTAGTGTAAATTTAAAAAAAAAAAACTTTGCCACAGCACTTCTGCACTTAAACTTACAAGCCCTTCCCAAACATCAACAGATCTGCCACAGCACTTCTGCACTTAAAGGGACAGTATACTGTAAAATAGTTTTTCCCTTAATGTGTTTACAATTGCTTTTTTTACCAACTGCAGAGTAAAAAATATATGAAAATTAGATTTTTAAGGTTTATTTGTGTATATTAAAGCTTTGATTTTGTGTTTTGAAGCCACAACCTCATAAAATGGGTTGAGCTTGTAGATATAATCAGATCTCATTACTGTATCACATTGTGCACATATACCTGCTTCTTTATCTTATATCTGTCCTTAAAACAATCACCTGTACTTTGAGAGAACAATGGAAAATCAACATTTTATTACCTTATCTCTGCTATATCTCACTGGGAGTGTAATTTCTTCTGCTTGCTGTGTTTACAAAGCTTATCTATAGCTGGTACGCGCGGCCGCAAACTTTCAGAATAGGTGGGGATACCACATGCTAAATCAACCATTTCAAATGCCAATATAAGGGTAAAGGAGCTACTTGTAAACAATTTAATACACTCCAGCAGGTAAAGTGGATCATTGGGAACAAATTAAAGGGGAGAAAATTTTTGAGTAAACTGTCCCTTTAAACTTACAAGCCCTTCCCAAACATCAACAGATCTTTTGTGTCTATCTCCTAACATCAGTCAAAACTTGTATAGCTAGATGCTGGAAGAAAGCTTCTCCCCCTTGCTGGTCCGATATCCTTAGGAATATGGCCTACCTACATGTTATGGAAAGGGACATATTCTATAGTTTGGACAGAAGCAACTTGTTTGAGATGATCTGGGCTGACTGGACGGAAACGCACGACACCACATGGCTCCCCCAGGTTAGGGTATAAGAACACATGTATCTTCTGCCTCAGACAAACTCTGATAGGTTCCCCCCTCTCCACTCATATTGATGAATCCCCCCTTTCCTCCCCCGCCCACTCTCTTTTGATAATCCCTCAGAAATGTACTGACTTCTATCTCTGATACTTCAATGATTCAGTTGTATCCTATATATTCATTTTTTCTTTTTCATTTGTTTATGTTCTAATCTAGCACTATATGATATGGTATGTACTTTAATGTGCAGGGGACCTGCGAGTCCCCAGTCAGTGTTATACTTGTTAAAACAAATAAAAACCTTTAAAAAAAAACAAAAAACTTTTACATCAGTCTGCTAGTGTAATTTAATTGCAGTTGCCAGGCCAGCCTGCCACTGCCAGCGTGTGTGTCAGGCTGACAGCGTATACTGTGCCCACTTGCCCAGTGCCACTACTCATATTATCTTGTTTAATAGTAGTGTAAGTGTACATTTAAAAATAAAAAAACTATTTTGACTGTGAAACATCAGTCTGTTTTTTTGTGTCAGGCTCACAGCGTATACTCTGCCCACTCACAGTAGCTTGCACGCATAGTAGCACTAATCGGAAAAAAAATGACAGACAGAGGCAGGCCAACCCGCAGGGGCCGTCGTGGTCGTGGTGCTGTAATTCCCTTTGGCCATAGAATAATGCCCAGTGTTAGGCCACGTTCCATGAACACGAAAAGTTCTGATGAAATAGTTGACTTTATAACACAGAGCACCCAATCTTCTACAGCTTCCGCTCGTAACCTTGACGCACCATCCTCCTCCTCCAGCTTAGCTTCGGGCACCTCTCAACTTACCACTCGCCCGCCTGCCGCCACCACCAACACTAGCACCACAGCCGCCTTACTTGATCTGTCAGAGGAGTTATGTACACCTCAGTGTGAAGAAATGAGTGATGCGCAACCATCATTGACAGAGGATGTAGATAACTGTGATATGTCTCAGTCAGGCAGCATTACAGACATGGACGACGCACAGTGTGATGATGATGTACCCGCCGTTGCTTCCGTTATTGAGTTGTCAGATACAAGTGAAGGGGTTGATGATGACGATGCGTCCGTGGATGTCACGTGGGCGCCCGGTAGAAGAGAAGAACAGGGGGAAAGTTCAGATGGGGAGACAGAAAGGAGGAGGAGGAGACGAGTTGGAAGCAGGGGGAGGTCGTCGCAAGGAGCTAGTGGCACAGTCAGACAGCATGCATCGGCACCCGGGGTCAGCCAGACAGCATGCCAATAATCACATGCTGTTGCCACCACCAGAATGCCGTCATCGCAGAGCTCAGCAGTGTGGCATTTTTTTTTATGTGTCTGCCTCTGACAACAGCAATGCCATTTGCAACCTGTGCCAAAAGAAACAGTCGTGGGAAGTCCAACACCCACCTAGGTACAACTGCTTTGCGAAGGCACATGATCTCACATCACAAACGCCTATGGGATGAACACATGAGGACAAGCGGCACACAAACTCAAAGCCGCCATCCTCCTCCTGGTCCAGCATCTTCAGCCACGTCAACCACTGCTGTGCTCCTTGCCCCCTCTCAACCATCCACCAATCCGTCTCTCTTCCGGACCAGTTCCTGCTCATCTGCCCACAGTCAGGTGTCTGTCAAGGACATGTTTGAGCGTAAGAAGCCAATGTCACCAAGTCACCCCCTTGCCCGGCGTCTGACAGCTGGCTTGTCTGAACTCTTAGCCCTCCAGCTTTTACCATACAAGCTGGTGGAGTCTGAGGCATTCAAAAATTTTTTAGCTATTGGGACACCGCAGTGGAAGTTACCCGGCCGAAATTTCTTTGCACAAAAGGCAATCCCCAACCTGTACTCGATTGTGCAAAAGGAAGTAATGGCATGTCTGGCACACAGTGTTGGGGCAAGGGTCCATCTGACCGCTGATAGCTGGTCTGCAAAGCATGGTCAGGGCAGGTATATCACCTACACTGCGCATTGGGCAAACCTGCTGACGGCTGCCAAGCATGGAATGCCTGGCTCTGCAGAGGAGTTGGTGACAATGCGACGACTTGCAGGCAGGCCTGCTGCCACCTCCTCTACTCCTCCTACTCCATCCTCTTCCATAACCGCCTCTTCTGCTGCTGCGTCTTGCTCCACATCAACGGCGCCTCCCCAGGTTCTATTCCTCATCCCGGATATGGCAGTGTCACGCCGTCTTGGGGTTGACTTGCCTGAAAGCAGAGAGTCACACCGCAGCAGCACTCCTGTCCGCCCTGAACGCACAGGTGGATCAGTGGCTGACTCCGCACCAACTGGAGATCGGCAAAGTGGTTTCTGACAACGGAAGTAATTTGGTGGCGGCATTGAAATTGAGCAAGTTGACACATGTGCTGTGCATGGCACATGTGTGTAATCTGATTGTACAACGCTTTGTGCATAAGTACCCAGGCTTACAGGGTGTCCTGAAGCAGGCCAGGAAGGTGTGTGACCATTTCAGGGGTTCCTACACGGCCATGGCGCACTTGTCAGATATCCAGCGGTGAAACAACCTGCCAGTGAGGCGCTTGATTTGCGACAGCCCGACACATTGGAATTCAACACTCCTAATGTTCGACCGCCTGCTCCAACAAGAAAAAGCCGTTAACTAGTATTTGTATGACCGGGGTGCTAGGACAGCCTCTGGGGAGCTGGGATTTTTTTTTCCACCTTACTGGACGCTCATGTGCAATGCTTGTAGGCTCATGCGTCCTTTTGAGGAGGTGACAAACCTAGTCAGTCGCACCGAAGGCACCATCAGCGACATCATACCATTTTTTTTCTTCCTGGAGCGTGCTCTGCGAAGAGTGCTGGATCAGGCAGTAGATGAGCGTGAATAGGAAGAGTTGTGGTCACCATCACCACCAGAAACAGCCTTATCTGCATCGCTTGCTGGACCAGCGGCAACGCAGGAAGAGGATTGTGAGGAAAAGGAGTCAGAGGAGGAATGTGGCATTGAGGAGGAGGAGGAAGACCAAGCACAACAGGCATCCCAGGGTGCTCGTCACCTATCTGGTACCCGTGGTGTTGTACGTGGCTGGGGGGAAGAAGATACCTTCAGTGAGGACGAGGAACGGGACATGAGTAGCTCGGTATCCAACCTTGTGCAAATGGGGTCTTTCATGCTGTCGTGCCTGTTGAGGGACACTCGTATAAAATAGCTGAAGGAGAACGAACTGTACTGGGTGTACACGCTACTAGACCCCCGGTATAAGCATAAAGTGACTGAAATGTTACCGAATTCCCGCAAGTCAGAAAGGATGGAGCAGTTAAAAAATGAATTAAAAAGTATGCTTTACACATCGTATAAGGGTGATGTCACAGCACAACGGGAATCAAACAGGGGAAGAGGTGAAAGTAATACTCCTCCTCCCACGACAGGACGCTTTCCAGACGTGTTGTTGATGGAGGACATGCGGACCTTTTTAACTCCTATGCATCGCCACAGCCCTTCGGATCCAGCCTCAGAAAATGACTCAACCGACAGGTAGCAGACTACCTCGCCTTAACTGCAGATCTCGACACTCTGAGGAGCGATGAACCCCTTGACTACTGGGTGTGCAGGCTTGACCTGTGGCCTGAGCTATCCCAATTTGCAATCGAACTTCTGGCCTGCCCCGCTTCAAGTGTCCTGTCAGAAAGGACCTTCAGTGCAGCAGGAGGTATTGTCACTGAGAAGAGAAGTCGCCTAGGTCAAAAAAGTCTTGATTACCTCATCTTTATTAAAATGAATGAGGGATGGATCCCGAAGTGACTGACATTGGGGATACATTCAAGTAAAAAAGGCCTGATGAGATGAGCTGCCTTGGGCTAAAAATGGTCCACACGCTGCTGTATTTTATCTTCGAATGCCGGATGACTTGCGTGACTTATCCGCCAACAACTAGGGTTCAAGCCGCAATGTTTTAGGGCACTTTCTAACTGTCAAACAAACATCAATTTTTCTGGCCGCTGCTACAGCAGCGGCTGCAACAATACCTAATTTTTAAGGCATGTGTACATGCCTAATTTTTCTGGCCTCTGGTGCTGCACTGTGGCTTCAAAACCCAAACCAAAAAAAAAGGCACATAACAGGGATTAAACTGCTAAGAATACTACTACTTAACACACCACTCATATCTGGTGGCACAGTAGATTGCACGGGCAGTGCCCCAAATTTGAAGTAGGAGGACCCACCAAGCATCTTTTTCCATCTCCCGGTTCCTAAAATCCATGCCATATACACGTCCCCTAATAGGGGACACCGCAGTGGAAGGTACACGGCCGAAATTTCTTTGCACAAAAGGCAATCCCCAACCTGTACTCGATTGTGCAAAAGGAAGTAAACTTACCATGGGTCCCAGACCGCACGTCTTGTAATTCTCTGTCTGGGAAATTATCTATCAAATCTATTTATTGTATCTATCAAATCTATCTATTGTATCTATCAAATCTATCTATTGTATCTATCAAATCTATCTATTGTATCTATCAAATGTATCTATTGATCTATCTAATCTATGTATCTATCTATCAAATCTATCTATCTCGTGGCCGGACCGACCAAGCATCTTTTTCCATCTCCCGGTTCCTAAAATCCATGCCATATACACGTACCCTGATAGGGGATGTAACAGGTATTAAACTGATAAGAATAGTACTACTTGACAGACCACTCATATCTGTTGGCACAGTAGATTGCACGCGGTGCTCTGACAAAATGCAGAAGGACATTTGGCAGACGGACATTTGGCCGACAGACAGAAAGCTAAAGAATGTTCTAATCAGAGCCTCGGGCGCCGCAACTGCCTCTGGGAACCTTACCATGGGTCCCAGACCGCCCGTCTTGTAATTCTCTGTCTGGGAAATTATCTATCTATCAAATCTATCTATTTATCTATCAAATCTATCTTATCTATCATCAAATGTATCTATTGCATCTATTGATCTATCCATCTAATCTATGTATCTCTCTCATGGCCGGACCGACCAAGCATCTTTTTACATCTCCCTGTTCCTAAAATGCCATATACACGTCCCCTGATAGGGCAAGTAACAGGGATTAAACTGATAAGAATAGTACTAGTTAACACACCACTCCTATCTGGTGGCACATTAGATTGCACGCGCAGTGCCCCAAATTGGAACTTGGAAGTAGGAGGACCGACCAACCATCTCATCTCTGTGTGATTCCTGTTGTTGTAGGACAGTTAATGGGTCAGTCATGTTGCACAGCTCCTCAATGTGACAAATCTTCCTGGTTAGCTCGTCGTTCTCTTTTTCCCAGCTGCTGGATCAGATCAGAGATTGTGAGTAAAACCTGCTCCTGCTGCCGGGTGATCTCACTCAGGACTCGCTTCTCTAGGTCTTCCAGCTGTTTCCTGATGTCCCTAATCAGGGCAGTGAGTCTCTCTGTTACACCAGCTGCTTTCTCTTGCACCCCTCTCCTGAGCTTCTGCAGACTCTGGACTCTTTTCTCAGTCTCCGCTCTCTTTGTGGTCAGTTTCTGCAGAACATTTCTCAGTTTCTTTTTCTTCTCAGAAGCCTCATTCAGCAGCTCGACCTGGTGTCCCCTGTGCTCTCCGGCCAGGGAGCAGGACACACAGATACAGGCAGCATCCTCAGTGCAGTAATATAATAGGAGCATCTTGTGGGTGGAGCATTTTCTGTTACCCCAGGAAGTGATTGCACACGCAGTGACATCAGTGAGGACAAGGAACAGGACATGGCTAGCTTGTTATCCAACCTTGTGCAAATGGGGAGTTTGCGGTTGTGCAAATGGAATGTTTGCAGTTGTTTGCGGTGCTTTAAACGGGGAGTTTGGTCTGTCACTGTGAAGCGGGCGTAACCCTTACACTACCTGAACGATACAACATCATACCTGATGTTTTAAAGCACGTTATTCCAAACAATTTAGGAATTTTAGGTGATTTATGCCCTTTATGGATTAAAAACAGACTCTGCATCAACTATGTAATTTTCCATGGGAGTTTTGCCATGGATCCCCCTCCGGCATGCCACAGACCAGGTGTTAGTCCCCTTGAAACAACTTTTCCATCACTTTTGTGGCCAGAAAGAGTCCCTGTGGGTTTTAAAATTCGCCTGCCTATTGAAGTCAATGGCGGTTCGCCCGTTCGTGAACTTTTGCGGAAGTTCGCGTTCGCTGTTCGCGAACACAAAATTTTAGGTTCGCAACATCACTCGCAGTGTGTAGGTGTGTCCCTGCTTCAGCACAATTTTTTTTTAATTTACATTTTTTTTTACATTTTTTGGGGGGGTTTACGACTTTCTGCCTGCCTGCTACACATATCACATGGTTGACATGTGATTGATACCTAGTGGGTCACAGATCATCTTAACCTATTGGCGCAGCTCAGTGGGAACTGAAACTATTCCCATTGGCGACTTTGGCGGCACATTGGCTCCTGACTGCACGTGTAGTCAGTGAGTGGTATAGCAGTGTGTTTGCAGTGCAGGCAGTTGTTAGTCAGACTCGCAGAGCTCTGAGGGCAGCAGCTTAAACGCTGAACTGAAGTCAGAAGTGAAATTGTTTTTTTGTTGTTGCAGCTAGCTCCCAGTAGTGCATTGCTGCTCCTGCTCTTGATATATGGATAGGAAGTGGAAGCTTAAAAATGCTAGATGATGAAATGCAAGTGTCTTTATCTAATATTCCATAAAATATTCAGAAACTGTGTTCATCCCATCAACCTCATACATCCCATTAATATAGTAAGTAGCTATTGGTGTTATTAAACTTTTTTTTAATTCTTGCACATACATACTGTTACTTGTAAATACATTTCATTATTATATAATTTATGTATGTGTCCGTATCTCTTAAAACAAGTTAGTTTAACCTCCTGTTTGCAAGTACAACTGAATTACTGTGTCGTGAAATGATGTAGGTCTAAAAAGTGTGTCACCAACATGAAAAGTTTGGAAAGCTCTGATCTACACCTTAGTCATCTTTAAGGGACAGTCAACACTAAAATTGTTATTGTTTAAAAAGTTAGATAACGCCTTTTTTACCCATTCCCAAGCTTTGCACAACCATCATCGTTAAATTAATATACTTTATAACATTTAAACCTCTAAATTTCTGCCTGTTTCTAAGCCACGATAGACGGCCTCTTAATCACATGCTTTTTTATTTGCTTTTCACAACAGGAGACTGCTAGTTCATGTGGGCCATATAGATAACATTGTGCTCACGCCCGTGGGTTCTGCACATCACAGCTAAAATGCAAGTCAATAGATAATACATAAAAAGTTGTGATTAGGGGGCTGTCAAAAGAGTCTTAGATACAAGGTAATCACAGAGGATAAAAGTATATTAATATACTGTATTTTTTCGCTCCATAAGATGCACTTTTTTCCCCCCTCAAAAGTAAGGGGAAATGTCTGTGCGTCTTATGGAGTGAATGCAGACCCTGGTCTTGCATGTTTAGGCTATTTACCAATTTAACAGGGGTTAACAGTGGCGATTGTGTCACATTGGAAAAAGAAAAATGTCCAAGTACAGCACTAAAGTACCGGTAACTGCTTTAATAATTTGTCCGGATCAGTACAGATGGTGTCACATCCCCTAAATGAGTTCCATTTCCTGTGCGCAGGGCGCAGGTTACCGGTATCTGTCACTGTCTGAGTGAATGAGGAAGCGCTGTATAACCAACACAGTGTCTACGGGAGCAGGGCAGAGCTTTTCAGCCGAGACTGGGGGCTGATCTGAGTGAAGCTGCTGTATGAAGGCCTGCTGCAGCTAGTGCTACTGAACTTATCCCGGTTGAAGAACACTGTTAACAGGTGAGCCTTATGCTGCACTAGTTTTACAGTTTGAGGAGCAGGTGACTTTTTTTTTACGGTACGGTGTAAGAATTTAAAACTGGCACTTAAAGTTTTAAAAATTGGCACTGCGGCTTGTTTGTCAGTGAGTGCAGGAAGTGACCTTGTTGGTAACACGTTTGTTTCTATCAGGCTCATTCCTGGGGTCTCATTGTTCTGTGTTTCCCTGCTATGCTGCTTATCACTTAAACGGTGACAACTAATACAGTATATAACGGTATTCATAAGACATGGCTAGTACTATGATAGCTGCTGGGCTGACCATATCTGTTGCAGGATTTGCTGGTCGTTATGCGTTGCAAGCTATAAAACACATGGAACCTCAGGTGAAGCAAGCTCTTCGGTCCGCCTTCAGTGGTTATTATACAGTGTATATTTTAAAGGTTTTTTTCTTTTTTTTTTAATAAGGGGAATTATTGAATTGTTAGATAAATAAACTGCTCTACTAATTGCAACCACAGAAATTGATAAATAAAGTGGGTAATATGCACTAACAATTTATTTCCTCTTCTGAAACACCTGGAAGTACTGTCCAATCTGTGTTGCTGGTGAAAAAAAAAGCTGCATAAACTCCAGGGAACGTCTCCTAAACTGACCAGGGTCCTGTTAGTAACAAATTAAGGCCTAGATTTGGAGTTCGGCGGTAGCCGTCAAAACCAGCGTTAGAGGCTCCTAACGCTGGTTTTGGCCGCCCGCTGGTATTTGGAGTCAGTGATTAAAGGGTCTAACGCTCACTTTTCAGCCGCGACTTTTCCATACCGCAGATCCCCCTACGCCATTTGCGTAGCCTATCTTTTCAATGGGATCTTTCTAACGCTGGTATTTAGAGTCGTTTCTGAAGTGAGCGTTAGAGCTCTAACGACAAGATTCCAGCCGCCTGAAAATAGCAGGAGTTAAGAGCTTTCTGGCTAACGCCGGTTCATAAAGCTCTTAACTACTGTACCGTAAAGTACACTAACACCCATAAACTACCTATGTACCCCTAAACCGAGGTCCCCCCACACCGCCGCCACTCGATTAAAATTTTTAACCCCTAATCTGCCGACCGCCACCTACGTTATACTTATGTACCCCTAATCTGCTGCCCCTAACCCCGCCGACCCCTGTATTACATTTATTAACCCCTAACCTGCCCCCCACAACGTCGCCGCCAGCTACTTAAAATAATTAACCCCTAATCTTCCGACCGCAAAGCGCCGCCACCTACGTTATCCCTATGTACCCCTAATCTGCTACCCCTAACACCGCCGACCCCTATATTATATTTATTAACCCCTAATCTGCCCCCCTCAACGTCGCCGACACCTGCCTACACTTATTAACCCCTAATCTGCCGAGCGGACCTGAGCGCTACTATAATAAAGTTATTAACCCCTAACCCGCCTCACTAACCCTATCATAAATAGTATTAACCCCTAATCTGCCCTCCCTAACATCGCCAACACCTAACTTCAATTATTAACCCCTAATCTGACGACCGGAGCTCACCGCTATTCTAATAAATTGATTAACCCCTAAAGCTAAGTCTAACCCTAACACTAACACCCCCCTAAGTTAAATATAATTTAAATCTAACGAAATTAATTAACTCTTATTAAATAAATGATTCCTATTTAAAGCTAAATACTTACCTGTAAAATAAATCCTAATATAGCTACAATATAAATTATAATTATATTATAGCTATTTTAGGATTAATATTTATTTTACAGGCAACTTTGTAATTATTTTAACCAGGTACAATAGCTATTAAATAGTTAAGAACTATTTAATAGTTACCTAGTTAAAATAATAACAAATTTACCTGTAAAATAAATCCTAACCTAAGATATAATTAAACCTAACACTACCCTATCAATAAAATAATTAAATAAACTACCTACAATTACCTACAATTAACCTAACACTACACTATCAATAAATTAATTAAACACAATTGCTACAAATAAATACAATTAAATAAACTAGCTAAAGTACAAAAAATAAAAAAGAACTAAGTTACAAAAAATAATAAAATATTTACAAACATAAGAAAAATCTTACAACAATTTTAAACTAATTACACCTACTCTAAGCCCCCTAATAAAATAACAAAGCCCCCCAAAATAAAAAATGCCCTACCCTATTCTAAATTAAAAAAGTTACAAGCTCTTTTACCTTACCAGCCCTGAACAGGGCCCTTTGCGGGGCATGTCCCAAGGATTTCAGCTCTTTTGCCTGTAAAAAAAAACATACCATACCCCCCCCCAACATTACAACCCACCACCCACATACCCCTAATCTAACCCAAACCCCCCTTAAATAAACCTAACACTAAGCCCCTGAAGATCTTCCTACCTTGTCTTCACCATACCAGGTTCACCGATCCGTCCTGGCTCCAACATCTTCATCCAACCCAAGCGGGGGTTGGCGATCCATCATCCGGTGCTGAAGAGGTCCAGAAGAGGCTCCAAAGTCTTCCTCCTATCCGGCAAGAAGAGGACATCCGGACCGGCAAACATCTTCTCCAAGCGGCATCTTCAATCTTCTTCCATCCGGTGCGGAGCGGGTCCATCTTGAAGCAGGCAACGCGGATCCATCCTCTTCTTCCGTTGTCTCCCGACGAATGACGGTTCCTTTAAGGGACGTCATCCAAGATGGCGTCCCTCGAATTCCGATTGGCTGATAGGATTCTATCAGCCAATCGGAATTAAGGTAGGAATTTTCTGATTGGCTGATGGAATCAGCCAATCAGAATCAAGTTCAATCCGATTGGCTGATCTAATCAGCCAATCAGATTGAGCTCGCATTCTATTGGCTGATCGGAACAGCCAATAGAATGCGAGCTCAATCTGATTGGCTGATTGGATCAGCCAATCGGATTGAACTTGATTCTGATTGGCTGATTCCATCAGCCAATCAGAAAATTCCTACCTTAATTCCGATTGGCTGATAGAATCCTATCAGCCAATCGGAATTCGAGGGACGCCATCTTGGATGACGTCCCTTAAAGGAACCGTCATTCGTCGGGAGACAACGGAAGAAGAGGATGGATCCGCGTCGCCTGCTTCAAGATGGACCCGCTCCGCACCGGATGGAAGAAGATTGAAGATGCCGCTTGGAGAAGATGTTTGCCGGTCCGGATGTCCTCTTCTTGCCGGATAGGAGGAAGACTTTGGAGCCTCTTCTGGACCTCTTCAGCACCGGATGATGGATCGCCAACCCCCGCTTGGGTTGGATGAAGATGTTGGAGCCAGGACGGATCGGTGAACCTGGTATGGTGAAGACAAGGTAGGAAGATCTTCAGGGGCTTAGTGTTAGGTTTATTTAAGGGGGGTTTGGGTTAGATTAGGGGTATGTGGGTGGTGGGTTGTAATGTTGGGGGGGGGTATGGTATGTTTTTTTTTACAGGCAAAAGAGCTGAAATCCTTGGGGCATGCCCCGCAAAGGGCCCTGTTCAGGGCTGGTAAGGTAAAAGAGCTTGTAACTTTTTTAATTTAGAATAGGGTAGGGCATTTTTTATTTTGGGGGGCTTTGTTATTTTATTAGGGGGCTTAGAGTAGGTGTAATTAGTTTAAAATTGTTGTAAGATTTTACTTATGTTTGTAAATATTTTATTATTTTTTGTAACTTAGTTCTTTTTTATTTTTTGTACTTTAGCTAGTTTATTTAATTGTATTTATTTGTAGCAATTGTGTTTAATTAATTTATTGATAGTGTAGTGTTAGGTTAATTGTAGGTAGTTTATTTAATTATTTTATTGATAGGGTAGTGTTAGGTTTAATTATATCTTAGGTTAGGATTTATTTTACAGGTAAATTTGTTATTATTTTAACTAGGTAACTATTAAATAGTTCTTAACTATTTAATAGCTATTGTACCTGGTTAAAATAATTACAAAGTTGCCTGTAAAATAAATATTAATCCTAAAATAGCTATAATATAATTATAATTTATATTGTAGCTATATTAGGATTTATTTTACAGGTAAGTATTTAGCTTTAAATAGGAATCATTTATTTAATAAGAGTTAATTAATTTCGTTAGATTTAAATTATATTTAACTTAGGGGGGTGTTAGTGTTAGGGTTAGACTTAGCTTTAGGGGTTAATCAATTTATTAGAATAGCGGTGAGCTCCGGTCGTCAGATTAGGGGTTAATAATTGAAGTTAGGTGTTGGCGATGTTAGGGAGGGCAGATTAGGGGTTAATACTATTTATGATAGGGTTAGTGAGGCGGGTTAGGGGTTAATAACTTTATTATAGTAGCGCTCAGGTCCGCTCGGCAGATTAGGGGTTAATAAGTGTAGGCAGGTGTCGGCGACGTTGAGGGGGGCAGATTAGGGGTTAATAAATATAATATAGGGGTCGGCGATGTTAGGGCAGCAGATTAGGGGTACATAGGGATAACGTAGGTTGCGGCGGTTTACGGAGCGGCAGATTAGGGGTTAAAAAAAATATGCAGGGGTCAGCGATAGCGGGGGCGGCAGATTAGGGGTTAATAAGTGTAAGGTTAGGGGTGTTTAGACTCGGGGTACATGTTAGGGTGTTAGGTGCAGACGTAGGAAGTGTTTCCCCATAGGAAACAATGGGGCTGCGTTAGGAGCTGAACGCTGCTTTTTTGCAGGTGTTAGGTTTTTTTCAGCTCAAACAGCCCCATTGTTTCCTATGGGAGAATCGTGCACGAGCACGTTTTTGAGGCCGGCCGCGTCCGTAAGCAACTCTGGTATCGAGAGTTGCATTTGCGGTAAAAATGCTCTACGCTCCTTTTTTGGAGCCTAACGCAGCATTTGATTAAACTCTCGATACCAGAGTTAAATTTATGGTGCGGCCAGAAAAAAGCCCGCGGAGCGTTAACAGCCCTTTTACCGCCGAACTCCAAATCTAGGCCTATGTTTGTATAACACGTCACTTCCTGATTGTAAAGAGAAGCCATCAAATAAAACTTGTTTTCTACAAAAATTGGCACTGCGGGTTAGGGTTCAGGGGTTAGGGTTATTGGGGTTAGGGTTATTGGGGTTTGGGATTAGGGTTAGGGGTTTAGGGTTAGTTTTTTTTTTCTTGTTTTCCTCCTCTAAAAACTAGGTGTGTCTTATGGTCAGGTGCGTCTTATGGAGCGAAAAATACGGGTTGGCTGTGCAAAACTGGGGTAATAAAGGGGAAAAAAAAAAAAAAATTTAAGTTGACTGTCCCTTTAAAGTCTTACCTTAGATTAGGCTGCAAATAGCCTCCTGCACTAGTTTCTATATCATGCAGCAGAACGGTAAAAAAGTTATTTTAAAATGAATATTGTTTCTGGTCACTTTGAAATAGCTTGCAAACTCCGCCAACTGATGAATGCACAATCTGGGCTACATCTAGGCACTTAGCTGAATAGCATTGACAGTCTGTTGAATCCAACCAGTTAGCCTTTTGTAATGGGATGCCATATGCAGCCATTTCAAAGTGACCATAACAATATTAATTTTAGAATAACTTTTTTACCCTTCCTGCTGCATGATATAGAAAAGGTGCAGGAGGCTATATCCAGCTTAATCTAAAGTAAGACTTTATGATGACTAAGGTGTAGACTGTCCCTTTAAGGGAGTAATTTGGGCTGCATCTATGCACTCTGCTGAATAGCATTGACAGCCTGTTGAATCCAATTAGTGAGTCTTTTGCAACTAGTGAAGCCTTTAATGCAGCCCAGCTCGTGATCCTATCTGACCCCCCCAAACAGCTCTCCCCCCCCCCCAACACACTCATCCCCACCATCTTAGTTTAGAGACTTTTTTTTTTCTTCCTTTTTTTCTGCAGTCTAGGGATCCCACCTCCCTGATCCCTCCCAAACAGCTTTCTAACCCTTCCCCCTCCCATTAATGGTGGCCATCTTTGGTACTGGCAGATAGGGTTTTTACATTTTTATTTTTAACTCCTTAACGACCAGAGCCGTACCCTGAACGACGCTGGTCGTTATGTCCTTAAGGACCATCATCGTACCCTGTATGACGCTGCTGTTTTGGGCGCCTCTCTGCCGCAATCTCGCAAAAAATAGCCAGATTACGCTATTTCTGCATGCCCCACGAGTGTGGAAGTGCAGAAATAGACGGTAAAAGGGTAATCCTACACTAAGGTAAATAATATTAATAAAAAAGGTGTAAAATTGTATACTGGCAGGCTGTCTGCCAGTACATAAGATGGGGGTGACCAGTGGTGTGGGGAAGAGAGCTGTTAGAGAGGGGTCAGGTAGGGATCAGGGGGTGGCAAGTGTTAGGTGAGAGGCTAACCTCTACACTAAAGTTAAAATTAACGTTACAAGCTACCTAATTAACCTATTCACTGCCAGGGAATATTAAAAGTGTGGTGCGCAGCTGCAATTAGCGACCTAATTACCAAAAATCAATGACAAAGCCATATATGTCTGCTATTTCTGAACAAAGGGGATCCCAGAGAAATTTTTACAATAATTTGCGCCATGATTGCACAAGCAGTATGTAAATAATTTCAGTGATTTTTTTTTTATTTGGATCGCATTTGGCAGTGAAATGGTGGCATGAAATATACCAAAATGGGCCTAGATCAATACTTTGGGTTGTCTACTGAAAAAAATATATAGTTTTGATAGGTAAATATAAAAAAGGCTCTATTTCTGTTTTAAATGTAGTGATGGCAAAAATGCTCTGGTCTTTTGGGAAAGTTTTTGTCTGAAATACCCAGTCCTTAACCTCTTAAGGACATATGACGGAATTTTTCCGTCATAAAACAATTGAGCAAACTGAAAGCTGTGTCCTTAAAGGGATACAAAACTCACAAAAATTCTCTTTTGCATTGCATAGAACTCAGCATCCAAAGTTATATTTCAATATAATGTTATTAGCAAATATTTATAATTTTTAAGTATTTTACCTTTGATTGTAATAACCTAGCCCAAGCCCCCCAGAAGCAAACGGTAAACTGCCAATAAGTGCGATCGTACGCACATATCAATATTCTCCATCATGGCCGCCAGCACATGCGCACAATAATTTGTATCCCTCTGCAATGTCACAGTAACGCTCATGTAGTTCCATACAGGGCGTTACTGTGATCAAGTAGGTGGGAGTATGGGCTAAACGAAGGGGTGTGACCAAAGAGTGTTAGACACAGGAAACAGAAAGACGCCGATCATCACAATACTAGCAATGCAATGAATATGCAAACAAAGTTGTTGGGGTTTTTTTTTTATAATAAATGTCTTTAAAATATAAACACTATTTACATTTAAAATACATAAAATATAAAGACACCTATAAAGGTGCAAGTATTAGTCAATCACCTTACTGAAGAAAGGCCCAATATGAAAGGTCACTAACAAAAACATTATAACTGCACTGCCCGTATGACCTACGTCAGCATTGACAAAAACGCCCATATAAGATTATTTCTCAGGCGAAATAGGGCTAAAAAGCAAGTACTTTGTGATTGGCTGAGGATCGTACAGTGCCAAATTGCCTCTTTTCTAAAGGGCGAATCGGACACTGCAGCCAGGAACTATTTGATGTTTTAAAATGTATGTTTTTCTATAATAATAATCAAAAATAAGGTTTGCAAGAGTAGGTCACTTGTTTGAATAGTGTAGACTATGTACATGCTTATTTTTGGACACTTCTTTTCTATACCTTTTTAAGGGGTTCATTTATATATATATATATATATATATATATATATATATATATATATATATATATATATATATATATAAGGAGCAAGTAAAATGTGTCCACTCAGTATACTGAGTAGATACAAGTGGGGCATTGTCACAGAGGACAGCCCTCAACATACAGACCGGACATTCGGTGCTGACTTCAGCCTTCCGTGAGGGGGAGCAGACAGGCCTAGGGGACTGGCGGCTTCAGCACAGAAAAAGTACTCCAAGAGGCTAACCACCAACCTACAGGAAGTGCAAGGGATTCATTCACCACCAGAAACACATCCCTGCATACTCCAGGAGGCTAACGAAAACCGAAAGAGGCATCTCATCTGGATACAAGGAGGAGATTTAACCATCTATATATACCCCCTTTGCGGCATACTTACCTCATTAGATTGGGGTAATATCTGGTAAGGGTATTATATACCATCTATTACTGCATATCAACTATAAGTTGGAGATATACCACGGACAATATACAGTCTAAAGACTCATATGAACTTTGTTTTATATTTTTTATTTTTTCATTCATATTCCTGTACATACCCCATACTTTAATGAATATATAGGCGCTGTATCAATCCTTGCACACACATATATATATATATAAATACAAAATTTGGTTTTTTAGCACACCTTACAAAAAGTTTAAATCAACATCTGGGAGTGCTGCCAATATGACCCAGTAATTACACAAACAAAGAGGTATCAGCGCACATCCATTTTCAAAAGCACAACATATTTTTTACTGCTGCAAAAAATTGCCTGCATATACATCAAGAGACAACTATTCTTTTTTTAAAAATATTGGGAACTTAGTCACACAATATGGCCATATTTTGCTTAGCCAGTCACCACTTCCAAGGTGCCCCAATTCGACTGGTCCTACTCTAAGTCCTTGTGCCACAGAGGGCTGAAACATTCCTGCTTTTACTCTTCATAATAGAATGAGACTCCCTGGCTTTTTATTCACAACTCTTTAACACTGTAATGAGCACACCTGTACTTGGGTGGAGTGCTTAAACCAATGGGAGATGGTCAGTCTCCCTGGTAATTTTAAATACAAATACAAAATTTGTTTTTTTAGCACACCTTACAAAACTTCCTGAAGCTGTGATGTAGATCTACTTTATGCGGTACAATGGGCCGTGTACCACATGAAATAGATCTATGTTCTATAGGCGTAAGGAGTTAATATTTCTTTCATGTAATTGGCAAGAGTTCATGAGCAAGTGACGTATGGGATATACAATCCTACCAGGAGGGGCAAAGTCCCAAACCTCAAAATGCCTATAAATACACCCCTCACCACACCCACAATTCAGTTTTACAAACTTTGCCTCCTATGGAGGTGGTGAAGTAAGTTTGTGCTAAGATTTCTACGTTGATATGCGCTTCTCAGCATTTTGAAGCCCAATTCCTCTCAGAGTACAGTGAATGTCAGAGGGATGTGAAGGGAGTATCACCTATTGAATGCAATGGTTTTCCTCACGGGGGATCTATTTCATAGGTTCTCTGTTATCAGTCGTAGAGATTCATCTCCTACCTCCCTTTTCAGATCGACAATATACTCTCATATTCTATTACCTCTACTGATAACCGTTTCAGTACTGGTTTGGCTATCTGCTATATGTGGATGGGTGTCTTTTGGTAAGTATGTTTTCATTACTTAAGACACTCTCAGCTATGGTTTGGCACTTTATGTATTAATATAAAGTTCTAAAAATATGTATTGTACTTATATTTGCCATGATTCAGGTTTCAGTATATTTCCTTTTGCAGACTGTCCGTTTCATATCTGGGAAATGCTTTTTTATGAAAAATGTATTTCTTACCTGGGGTATAGTCTCTTTTTCAAATTGACTGTCATTTAAATTCGCGGGCAGAATTAGGCTTGCGAGGGCGCAAAATGCAAGAGTTTATTGCGTCATTCTTGGTGCAAGATTTTTTTGTGCAAAGTTACGTTAGTTGACGCAAATTCGTAATTTCTGGCATCTAAGTCGACGCCGAGTCCTTCACAAGGTTGCGTCATCTTGACGCGAGTGTGTCATTCCGGACGTTTTTGGCGCCAAAAAATATTTTTCTGTTTGTTGTGCGTCATACTTGGTGCCAAATATTTTCATTATTTAAGACCCCATTCCTATATGCCTCTTGCCTTTTTTCTCTAGCAGAGGGCTATGCTGTTTGCATTTTTTCCCATTCCTGAAACTGCCATATAAGGAAATTGATAATTTTGCTTTATATGTTGTTTTTTTCTCTTACATTTGCAAGATGTCTCAATCTGATCCTGTCTCAGAAATCACTGTTGGAACCCTGCTGCCTGATAACAGTTCTACCAAAGCTAAGTGCATTTCTTGTAAACTTGTGGAGATTATATCTCCTGCTGTGGTTTGTAATAGTTGTCATGATAAACTTTTACATGCAGAGAATGTATCCATCAGTAGTAGTTCATTACCTGTTGCTGTCCCTTCAACATTTAATGCACAAGATATACCTGTAAATTTAAAAGAATTTATTTCTGATTCTATTCAGAAGGCTTTGTCTGCCATCCCGCCTTCTAATAAACGTAAAAGGTCTTTTAAAACTTCTCATAAAGTTGATGAAATTTCAAATGACCGGCAACATGCTGAATTATCCTTCTCTGATGGGGATCTATCTGATTCAGAAGATCCTGCCTCAGATATTGACACTGACAAATCTTCCTATTTATTTAAAATGGAGTATATTCGTTCTTTGTTAAAAGAAGTGTTGATTACATTGGATATGGAGGAAACTAGTCCTCTTGATATTAAAACTAGTAAACGTTTAAATTCTGTTTATAAACTCCTGTGGTTATTCCAGTGGTTTTTCCAGTTCCTGATGCTATTTCTAATATGATTTTGAAGGAATGGAATAGGCCTGGTACTTCTTTTATTCCTTCTTCAAGGTTTAAAAAATTGTATCCTTCGCCAGCTGTTTCTTTAGAGTTTTGGGAAAAGATCCCCAAAGTTGATGGGGCTATCTCTACTTTTGCTAAACGTACTACTATTCCTACGGAAGATAGTACTTCTTTTTAAGATCCTTTAGATAGGAAACTTGAATCTTATCTAAGGAAAGCTTATTTATATTCAGGTTATCTTCTCAGGCCTGCAATTTCTTTGGCTGATGTTGCAGCTGCATCAACTTTTTGGTTGGAACATTTAGCTCAACAAGAATTGGATTCTGATTTGTCTAGCATTGTTCGCTTGCTTCAACATGCTAATCATTTTATTTGTAATGCCATTTTTGATATAATCAAAATTGTTGTTAAATATATGTCTTTAGCTATTTTAGCTAGGATTGCTTTGTGGCTTAAATCTTGGAATGCTGACATGACTTCTAAGTCCAGATTGCTATCTCTTTCTTTCCAAGGTAATAAGTTATTTGGTTCTCAGTTGGATTCAATAATTTCAACTGTCACTGGGGGGGAAGGGAGTTTTTTTTGCCTCAGGATAAAAGACCTAAGGGAAAATTTAAAGCTTCTAACCGTTTTCGTTCCTTTCTACAAAATAAGGAACAGAAACCTAATCCTTCCCCCAAGGAATCTGTTTCCAATTGGAAGCCTTCCTCAAATTGGAATAAATCCAAGCCATTTAAGAGATCAAAGCCAGCCCCCAAGTCCGCATGAAGGTGCGGCCCTCATTCCAGCTCAGCTGGTAGGGGGCAGATTAAGATTTTTCAAAAATGTTTGGATCAATTCGGTCCAAAATCAATGGATTCAGAGTATTGTTTCTCAGGGGTACAGAATAAGATTCAGAGTAAGACCGCCTGTGAGAAGATTTTTTCTCTCACGCATTCCAGCAAACCCAGTAAAGGCTCAGGCTTTCCTGAAGTGTATTTCAGACCTGGATTTATCAGGGTTAATCATGCCACTTCCGTTTCAGGAACAGGGTCTGGGGTTTTATTCAAATCTATTCATTGTCCCAAAGAAAGAAAATTAATTGAGACCAGTTTTGGATCTAAAAATTTTGAATCGATATGTAAGAGTACCATCTTTCAAAATGGTGACTATAAGGACTATTCTGCCTTTTGTTTAGCAAGGGCATTATATGTCCACAATAGACTTACAGGATGTATATCTTCATATTCCGATTCATCCAGATCACTATCAGTTCCTGAGATTCTCTTTTCCAGACAAGCATTACCAATTTGTTGCTCTTCCTTTTGGCCTAGCGACAGCTCCAAGAATCTTTTGAAAAGTTCTCGGTGCCATACTCTCTGTAATCAGAGAGTGGGGTATTGTGGTGTTTCCTTATTTGGACGATATCTTGGTACTTGCTCAGTCTTTACGTTCTGCAGAATCTCACACGAATCAACTAGTGTTGTTTCTGCAAAGACATGGTTGGAGGATCAATTTACCAAAAAGTTCTTTGATTCCTCAGACAAGGGTAACCTTTTTAGGTTTCCAGATAGATTCAGTGTCCATGACTTTGTCTCTAACAGACAAGAGACGTTTGAAATTGGTTGCAGCCTGTCGGAACCTTCAGTCTCAGTCATTACCTTCAGTAGCTATGTGCATGGAAGTTTTAGGTCTCATGACTGCAGCATCGGACGTGATCCCCTTTGCTCGTTTTCATATGAGACCTCTCCAGCTTTGTATGCTGAACCAATGGTGCAGGGATTATAGAAGGATATCACAATTAATATCCTTAAATCCCAATGTTCGACTATCTCTGACTTGGTGGTTAGATCACCATCGTATTATTCTAGGGGCCTCTTTCATTTGTCCAACCTGGACTGTGATCACAACAGATGCAAGTCTTTCAGGTTGGGGAGCTGTTTGGGGATCCCTGACAGCACAAGGGGTTTGGAAATCTAAAGAGGCTAGATTACCAATAAATATTTTGGAACTCCATGCGATTCTCAGGGCTCATCAGTTTTGGCCTCTGTTGAAGAGAGAATCGTTCATTTGTTTTCAGACAGACAATATCACAACTGTGGCATATGTCAATCATCAGGGTGGGACTCACAGTCCTCAAGCTATGAAAGAAGTATTTCAGATACTTGTTTGGGCAGAATCCAGCTCCTGTCTAATGTCTGTGGTTCATATCCCAGGTATAGACAATTGGGAAGCGGATTACCTCAGTCATCAGACTTTACATCCAGGAGAGTGGTCTCTCCACCCAGATGTATTTTCTCAAGTTGTTCAGATGTGGGGTCTTCAAAAAATAGATCTGATGGCATCTCATCTAAACAAGAAGCTTCCCAGGTACCTGTACAGTTCCAGGGATCCTCAGGCAGAAGCAGTGGATGCGTTGACACTTCCTTGTTGTTATCAACCTGCTTATATTTTCCCGCCTCTAGTTCTTCTTCCGAGAGTGATCTCCAAAATCATCATGGAGCAATTGTTTGTGCTGCTGGTGGCTCCAGCATGGCCTCACAGGTTTTGGTATGCAGATCTTGTTCGGATGTCCAGTTGCCAACCTTGGCCACTTCCATTAAGGCCAGACCTTCTATCTCAAGGTTCGTTTTTCCATCAGGATCTCAAATCATTAAATTTGATGCTATGGAAATTGAATGCTTAGTGCTTAGTCATAGAGGTTTTTCTGACTAATGATTAATACTATGTTGCAAGCTCATAAATCTGTTTCTAGAAAGATTTACATTTCATGGTGTTCCTCTCATAAATTCTCTTAACATTTTTTTAGAATTCCTAGAATTTTACAGTTTCTTCAGGATGGATTGGATAAAGGTTTGTCTGCAAGTTCCTTGAAAGGACAAATTTCGGCTCTTTCTGTCTTATTTCACAGAAAGATTGCTAAACTTCCTGATATTCATTGTTTTGTGCAGGCTTTGGTTCGTATCAAGCCTGTCATTAAATCAATCTCTCCTCCTTGGAGTCTTAATTTGGTTTTGAAGGCTTTACAGGCTCCTCCATTTGAGCCTATGCATTCTTTGGATATTAAAATACTTTCTTGCAAAGTGTTGTTTCTTTTGGTCATCTCTTCTGCTAGAAGAGTTTCTGAATTATCAGCTCTCTCTTGTGAATCTCCTTTTCTGATTTTTCATCAGGATAAGGCAGTTTTGCTGACTTCATTTAAATTCTTACCTAAGGTTGTAAATTCTAACAACATTAATAGAGAAATTGTTGTCCCTTCCTTGTCTCCTAATCCTAAGAATTCTTTAGAGAGATCTTTACATTCTTTGGATGTGGTGAGAGCTCTGAAATATTATGTTGAAGCTACTAAAAATTTCAGGAAGACTTCTAGTCTATTTGTTATCTTTTCTGGTTCCTGGAAAGGTCAGAAGGCTTCTGCCGTTTACTTGGCTTCGTGGTTAAAGCTTTTGATTCATCAAGCTTATTTGGAGTTGGGTCAAGCCCCGCCTCAGAATTACAGCTCATTCTACTAGATCAGTCTCCACTTCCTGGGCTTTTAAGAATGAAGCTTCAGTTGATCAGATTTGCAAAGCTGCAACTTGGTTTTCTTTGCATACATTTACTAAATTCTACCATTTTGATGTATTTGCTTCCTCGGAAGCAGTTTTTGGTAGAAAAGTTCTTCAGGCAGCTGTTTCAGTTTGATTCTTCTGCTTCTGATTTAATTTTTTTCCTTTAATTTATGAGATTAAACTTATATTTTGGGTTGTGGATTAATGTTTTTCAGAGGAAAATGGCTGTTTTTATTTTATCCCTCCCTCTCTAGTGACTCTTGCGTGGAGTTCCACATCTTGGGTATTGCTATCCCATACGTCACTAGCTCATGGACTCTTGCCAATTACATGAAAGAAAACATAATTTATGTAAGAACTTACCTGATAAATTAATTTCTTTCATATTGGCAAGAGTCCATGAGGCCCACCCTTTTTATGGTGGTTATGATTTTTTTGTATAAAGCACAATTATTTCAAAATTCCTTTGTTGATGCTTTTTACTCCTTTCTTTATCACCCCACTTCTTGGCTATTCGTTAAACTGAATTGTGGGTGTGGTGAGGGGTGTATTTATAGGCATTTTGAGGTTTGGGAAACTTTGCCCCTCCTGGTAGGATTGTATATCCCATACGTCACTAGCTCATGGACTCTCGCCAATATGAAAGAAATGAATTTATCAGGTAAGTTCTTACATAAATTATGTTTTTTTGCGGGGGCTAACTATATAAGTTAGTCTCACTCAGAGGAGCAGCAGTTCTGCACAGCTCCAAAGTGGAGCTTTATCTATGTAAACTCTCAATAGTGGAGAAATAACATGCTTTAAAGGGACACTAAACACAATTTTTTTTCATGGTTCAGGTAGAAAATACAATTTTAAACATTCCAGTTTACTTCAATTAACTGATTTGCTTCATTCTTTAGATATCCTTTGATGAAGAAATACAAATGCACATGGGTGAGCCAATCACACAAGGCATATATGTGCAGCCACCAATCAGCAGCTACCGAGCCTATCTAGATATGCTTTTCAGCAAAGGATATCAAGAAAATGAAGCAAATTAGATAATAGATGTAAATTAGAAAGCGTTTTAAAATTGCATTCTCTTTCTAAATCATGAAAGGAAAAAATGTGGGTTTCATGTCCCTTTAAGGAAACATAGCATGTGATTTTTGCATTAGAATGTCCCTTTAATTGTGCTATTAACATACATTTTTTTCAAAGGGATATGAAACCGGCAGATTTTCTTTTGTTCTTCGGGCAGGGCATACAATTTAAAAAAAGTTTCCAATTTACTTTTATTATCAAATTTGCTTTGTTCCAATGATATTCTTTGTTGAAGAGCTAGGTAGGTGTCTGGAGTATTACATGGCAGGAAATAGTGCTGCCATCTAGTACTTTTGCCAATGGATAACATCTATGACCATCTTGTTATCATAGGTGTCAAGACCATCATTTGAAAAAGTAGATAGCTTCTTTCAAATGCTGGATCTTTTTTTTTTCTTCATATGTAGCTACTAAGGGAGCACCTATCCCCATCTAGCTCATTTGCAGCTACACTAATCCTGCTCCTTTGGAACATCACAACCAAGGAAGGACTGGTAATTTTCGGCCCAGGCCCCCGGCAGTTACAGCCCAAGTACCACAGAAGTACAGCCCAAGTACCACAACTCCAGTGCTTTCAATATTTTCAGTAAAACTATTCTTAATAAAACCCTGGAATCTGAAATATATGAACAAACATGCATAAAGGAGTCAAATACTTAATAACTATTTCCAATATCCTATAATATAAAAGGCCAAGTGTGTTTGTCCGAAGCTGTCATGCGCAGTAGAGACTGCGCAAGGACAAACACACCTGGCCTTCAACACCTGTCCATGGCCGTGAGAGAGAGGAACAGAGAGGGGGGGGGAGAGAAAAAGAGAAGGGAGAGAGCAAAAGAGGGGGGAAGAGAGAGCAAAAGAGAGGGGATAGAGAGCAAAAGAGAGGGGGAGAGAGAGCAAAAGACAGGGGAGACCCACACAATTTAGTTTTTAAAGTAGGACCATGATCGACCTCCTGCTAACCCTTCCCCTTCCCCCCCTCTACTTTTCTATCTACTCTTTTTTTTCTGTATTCTTTCTCTGTTCTATCCTTTCTCTATCAAGACTATAACAAGAGATAAAAAGAGTCAATTGAAATTTTCTATTTATTGGTATATATTGATGTGAACTTGTTTCACTATACTGTTCTCATTATTATGTATTTTCCTGGAGCTATACTTTGCAGCTCCTATAGGTTGTTACTTATAAGTAAGATGTTACTTACTGTCATGAGATGCAGGACATATGCAGGACACAGCAATGATGGTACAACTCTATTTTATTACAGAGCATAGCAATACACATCCAGACAGGTTGATTGTACTAAACTAACTGCGACACAGACACCGGACCTAAGCCCCGCCCACCAGCTAGTGACATCACATCCTGCTATCATCACATCTTCCCCTTTTTCAAAGGCAAAGCATACATTCGCATATATTAAATAACAAGGTACACCAACAGGGTATACAACAACATTTTGTTTTAGAACATTATAAGAACAGATAGATTAGAAAACATGAACAAATAAATTACATCCTGACTTGGACATCGGGGTAGACTACCCTAGTCCACAGTGACCATGGGATTATTCTGCCCATACTTCCGGTCACTGTTCTAGCTAAAGTCAGTCCCTGTATCGGGCCGGAAGCCTCACCACTCTTCCGCTTGATGTAACTTTGCATGAACTGTCCTCTGATACAGAAGATGGTGAACAAGAGTCTGCTGGAGGCAAAGATATATCCCCGCTATGATCTTGCTGAGGGGAAGGCACCTCTCTTAGAACAGGAGATCCCACCGGCGGTGGTACTGAGGTATCCGGTTCCAGACTCTCAGGTACAGGCTGAAGATGTCTTCGGTTACGGCGTGTAACCGTCCCTCCCTCTGTAAGGACTGTGTAAGACCTTGGTTCTGGAGAGCGGCCCACTACCGTAGCAGGCGTCTTCCATTTCTTCTCATCATCCAGTTTAATTCTGACACTTTGGCCCGCTTTCAGTTCCTGTAAAGGCCTGACAGAATGTCTCCTGTCGTAGAAGAAACGATAACCCTTTTTGGCCTCTTCATCCCTCCTAAGGACTTCGTCCCGAGGAACAGGGCCAGGCGGCTTGAAGACACCCACTGAGGGTAAAGTGGTGCGAATCTGGCGTCCTAGCATCAGCTGTGCCGGGCTAAACCCGGTGGCTTGAATGGGCGTCGCCCTGTATGACAAGAGGGCTAGGTACGGTTCAGATTGCTTTAGAATGAATTTTGTTGTTTGAACTGCCCTTTCAGCCATTCCGTTGGCCTGCGGATAATGTGGACTTGACGTGGAATGTACAAAATCATATTCCCTGCTGAAAGCACTGAACTCTGTAGAAGCGAACTGCATGCCATTATCACTCACCAGCTCCATTGGAATGCCCCAGCGGGCGAACAAGCTCTTCAGGCGAATGATAACGGCCTGACTTGTGATATCATTCAGGGGTGCTATTTCCAAATACCTGGAATAGTAGTCGATAACAACAAGAAACTTTTTCCCGTGCAGTTCGCACAAATCAGCAGCTATTTTCTGCCACGGCCCCGCAGGCAGCGGAGTAGACATTAAGGGCTCCCTTCTCTGAGTAGGCCGGCGTTCCCGGCAAAAGGCACATTTAGACACATGATTTGCAATGTCGGAGCTGATCCCAGGCCACCACACAGCTGTAGCTGCTCTTTCTCTGCACTTTGTAATGCCTAAGTGGCCATCATGAATCCTGTTTAACATCTCCTTCCTCATGCTGACAGGAATTACAATACGGTCTTGGAACAGCACCAACCCCTCCAGCTCCGTGAGCTGCGACCTCTCTGGCTGGTAAGCATTTAAAGACATCCAGGCTGCCCGGCTCTCGGGCCAGCCATCTCTTATGTACCTTATAATTTCTTGCAGATCTGTGTCCAAATATGTCTCTTTCTTTATCTCTTCCAGTTTCCTTGAAGAAATGGACTTAGAGGCCAGAACTGAATCAACATACACTTTTACATCTGACTCTGTAGAGGATTCTTCAGCAGCAGCCAGCGGGAGCCTGGACAGTGTATCCGCCACAACCAGCTGCTTCCCCGGCACATGCACTGCCTGAACATTGAACCTGAGTAGTCTCATTAAAAGTCTCTGGCATCTCAAGGGTGTTTTGTCGATGTCATAAGAATTGATAAGAGGGACTAGCGGTTTGTGGTCAGTTTCCAGACTAAATTTCTCCAAACCCACTAGATAACGCTGAAAGCGTTCACAGGCCCAAACTGCAGCCAGGCACTCTTTCTCAATTTGAGCGTATTTTGACTCCGCAGCCGTCAGTGTGCGGGAACAGTAGGCGATGGGCTGTAGTTTGTTGTCATTCAGTTGCAGGAGTGCAGCCCCCAACCCATAACTGCTTGCATCAGCACTAACCACAGTCTTTTTTGAAGGGTCGTAGAACCCCAGCACTGGGGCAGACCCCAGCAGGGACTTAGCATGCAGGAACGCTTTTTCTTGTGAGGGTCCCCAGACCCAGGCAACATCTTTCTTAAGCAACTCCGTGATAGGGTGCAAAACTGTAGATAAATCTGGAAGAAACTTGCCCACGTAATTTACAAGGCCCAATATCTGTCTCAGCTCATGTACATCAGAAGGGCTTTTCATCTGTTCGATAGCCCGAATTTTCTCGGGGTCCGGCTTGATGCCATCCCCGTTGATGATATGCCCAAAGTAGCATAATTCAGTTTTCCTAAAATGACATTTTTCTTTATTCAGCTTCAGCCCAGACTCTTTGATAGCCTGCAGCACACAACTCAAACGCTGATCATGCTCCTCCACTGTAGACCCATACACTAGAATGTCGTCCATGACGACTGCTGTGCCCACGTGGCCACTCAGGAGAGAACTCATTTCCCTCTGAAAGATCTCAGGAGCGGAGGATATCCCAAAGGGAAGTCTGCAGAAACAGAACCGACCTACCGGAGTGATAAAGGTAGTCAGTTTGCGGCACTTTGGATCCAGGGGGATCTGCCAAAAGCCGCTAGAAGCGTCTAATGTGGAAAAGAACTTCGCCCCAGCCAACTTCGGGGCTATATCTTCCAGTGTCGGCAGCACAAATCTCTCCCTCTTCACTGCCTCATTCAACCTTTTCAGGTCCACACAGATGCGCACCTTTCCGTTTTTCTTTGCAACTGGAACAATGGGGGCACACCAATCAGTTGCTTCAACAACCTCTTCAATAACCCCCATAGACTTCATGCGCATGAGCTCTTTCTCCACTTGAGGCATGAGCGGGAACGGAATTCTACGAGGAGTAGAAATACTGTACGGGACTGCGTCACTTTTAAGTGCTATACGGACAGGTTTGCAGCTCAGTAGGCCCAACTCGCCAAACATATCTTCAGAGATCTCATTCACTCTGGCCACGAGGCCCAAGTCACAGGCTGCTTTTCTGCTCAATAAACTGTTAACACACTGACCTCGGATCACATGCACCCACATGGTGAACTTCCTTTGTTTGTACTCACAGCTGGCAAGAAATTTCCCCACACAATCAATGCGGCCACCAGGACTATGAACATTTGTAGTAACCTTCGCCAGCTGGGGCTGTCTAGGCAGTTTCATAAATTCAGCAAAAGACATTACAGTGATATCTGCTCCTGTGTCAATCTTAAAATCAACTTTGGCTCCCATTACAGTAAAAGTAACTTTCCAATCTTCCTCTGAGCTTGTCCGTTCCACAACAGACCCCACAAAAGACACTTCCTGACCCTCCTGGTCACTGTCCACCTGCATCTCCTTAATGTATTCAGTTTTACACACCACTTCAAAATGGCCTATTCTGTTACATTTTCTGCATCTTTTATCTCTGGCCGGGCATATGGCACTCTGATCATGAGCCCGGTAGCACCGTGTGCATCGGCCATGTTGCGCCCATCCACTTCTAGGCCTTTCCAATACTTTTGATCTACCGCTCACACTGTGCCTTTCACTAGTAATCTTTCTAGACTGTTGCACTTCATCCACAATACTCTCAGACCTCAGATCAGCACTTTGCTTTTTCACCAGTTCACTCTGGCGGGCCATCCTAATAGCCCCTTCTAACGTTAAATCAGGCTCTAACTGCAGCTTCAGGGAGACTTCAGCATCTGCAATTCCAATAACTATTCTGTCTCTGATTTGCTCTTCTTTAGCAACACCAAACTCACAGAATTCAGCTAATTCATACAGGCTGCGCACAAATGACTCCACAGATTCTCCCACACGCTGATTACGTTTGTGGAAACAAGCTCTCTCATGAATCACATTTCTTTTGGGCACAAAGTGGGCACTGAGTTTATCCATAACTATATCAAAGTTAACTTCTTCCCCTTCTTGGAAAGTAAAAGCATTGAACACTGGCTCTACATCTTTCCCCATAGAGTATAAAAGAGAATTAACTTGTACTTCACCACTCTCCTTGTTCAGTTTGGATGCAATCCTGAAGCGCTGAAACCGCTGACGCCATGTGGGCCAAGCTGCAGGCTGAGAAAAGTCAAAAGGCTCAGGTGGGGTAAACTTTGACATCGTCATCATCAGAAACAGAAGCGTAGTCCAGAACTTCTGACACCATGTCATGAGATGCAGGACATATGCAGGACACAGCAATGATGGTACAACTCTATTTTATTACAGAGCATAGCAATACACATCCAGACAGGTTGATTGTACTAAACTAACTGCGACACAGACACCGGACCTAAGCCCCGCCCACCAGCTAGTGACATCACATCCTGCTATCATCACACTTACTCTGTTTTCTGATTACTTTGTAATATGGATAGAACTAACTAAATATTTCTTACTATCGCACTGTTGTTTATAATTGTATCCTCAATAAAAATGTATTAAAAAAAAAAAGAGGGGGGGGGGGGGGAGAGAGCAAAAGAGGGGAGAGAGAGCAAAAGAGAGGGGGGGGAGAGCGCAAAAGTGAGGGGGGAGAGAGAGCGCAAAAGTGAGGGGGGAGAGAGAGCGCAAAAGAGAGGGGAAGAGAGAGAGCAAAAGAGAAGGGGGCGAGAGAGTGCAAAAGAGAGGGGAGAGAGAGAGCAAAAGAGAGGGGAGAGAGAGAGCAAAAGAGAGGGGGTGAGAGAGAGCAAAAGAGAGGAGGGAGAGAGAGCAAAAGAGAGGGGGAGGGAGCGCAAAAGAGAGTGGGAGAGAGTGCAAAAGAGAGGGGGATATAAAGCAAGAGGGGCAGAGAGAGAGAAAGCAAAAGAGGGGGGAAGAGAGAGAGCGAAAGAGAGGGGGGAGAGGGAGAGAGAGCTCAAAAGAGAGGGGGGAGACAGAGAGAACAAAAGAGAGGGGGGGAGAGAGCAAAAGAGAGAGAGCAAGGGGTGGGACCGCTGTACTGCAAAAAATGTCCTGTGTAAACGGGCTTTAGAACTAGTGTATATATAATCTGCCTTATAAAGGAGCCTAGTTTTTAATATATATGACCAGAGTAAGTTATATGCCCCAGGTCCTGAAATTCATTATGTGCTAAGCTTCTCTATGGGGTATACAATGCAAAGCAGTTTTGCAACACTGTTTATACATTAACAAGAGCACTAGATGGCAGCAATATTTCCTGTCATGTAGTGCTCCAGTCATGTGCACACTACTGTCAAGATATCTCTTCAACAAATAACATAAGAACGAAGCAAATTTGGAAAATTTATTAAAATGGTATTCTCTATCTGAATCATGAAAAAAAAAATTGGGCTTGATGTCCCTTTAATTGTTAAGGCTGTGTTTATGTAAAAATGAGTGGATGGGAACATTTTGAACCCACCTTTGTCAGCAAAACTGTATTAATAATAAATAGATAAATTCAACATCATCTAATTATGAAAAAAAGATTGCGTAATTCAGCATTTTTCATGCAATATTCATAAACACATTAAAGGGATATTTATTTTTTAATTCATAGGGAGCTATAATCTATTTTGTTTCATTCTCTTTTTATCCTTATTTTTAAAAGAATACCTAGGTAGGCTCAGGAGCTTCTGATTGGTGGCTGTACATATATGCCTGATGTAATTATTTCACCCATGTGCATTGCTGTATATTCAACAAAGGATACCAAGAGAATAAAGCAAATTAGATAATAGAAGTAAATTGGAATGTTATTTAAAATTGTATGCTCTGTCTGAATCATGAAATAAAAAAAATGGGTTTCATGTCTGTTTAAACATTTATATATTCATCAGAATACAACATTTGGTTTATCATATTTTTCTCTAGTCAATTTAGTCATTAGATAATTAACACACTGGGTGTGGCACATATCTCCTTTTAATAATAGCTTGACTTCAGTAACTATCTATTTTTGGGGTATACAGCTCCCCATCCTGCCTCCATAATAATTTGACAATGTGCATAGATTATTATCAGAAAATCAGTTGAAAATAAATGACAAGGCATTACATTTTCAGTGCTTAAAGTTAAAGTAAATTTTAACAAACAAAATTAATGCCATGGATTACAATTATGATTGGATTACATTTAGTGTAATTTTCAGATGCCACTAGAGGACCAATAGAAAGATTTATAACGATATTAAAAAAAAATTTTTTGAGGCAAGCAGAGGAACGGCGATATAGCGATGCAAACTAAGAGGTACATTTAAGTGATACATCTATAATATCTATAAAAGCTTGAATTAAACTCAAGTTATTTTGAGCTGTATTTTGCTTTGCGGCATAGAGGTGCAGGCAACTTTACTTTTCCTTTAACTCTCTCTGCAGTCTTGATCGTTTAAATAGCAGTTCCTCTCAGGCATATAAATCACTTCTCTAAGCCACTCCTCCAAGCCCTGATTTTCATATGTGAAATATTTGTCACGGGCACGGCCACTGGTAAAGCCATACCTTGCAGCTCAATACCGCACTTTCTCATGCAGCTCATCCTGGAACAGGGAAGATTGGTGCTCTGTTCCACCCATGACTATACCACCACTTAACTAATGGCACAGCTATAATAACAAAATAAACGATATAACTAAAAACTAACACTGACAGTAAGTGACATACAGTATAAAGCTACTGGTTGGGAGTAGGCTACTGCTGACTAGACCGCACCTTATTTCACCACTTATGCCGGCCTAGGGGGCAGTTGCCACCCTTTCCCCCAGTCTGCCCCTTTGACATGTTTGTGGCATCATCACTCCCACTGAATGCTTGATAGTGATGCCAACTAGGCCTCCAATGATTGCCAAAACCAGCTTCTGATCAGCAATTCCCCCTGCATGATGAGAATGGCTTGTCATTGCACACAGCCTGCGATGCTCATGACGAGAAACGCTTGTTAATGTGCATCAAAGCAGTGAATAACAATTAGCTTAATGTACAATAAAAAAAAAACTGCACCCATCTCATTGAAAATGTTTATGCAGAAAGTTTTTGTTTTGTTTTGTTATGTATGTGATTTTTTATGAATAAATGACCAACGGCTGCTGAGTTATATTAAAGTTTTTTTTGTTTGCTACAGTAGACACAAACAGCTGAAAAAATAAACATGCTCAGGTGTGAATCGGCAACAGAGGTTTGTGGATGTTGTAATCCTAGACATTTCATAGATTTAGAATAGATTACACAGGTCAGCACTGATTTGATTGCCAATATTAGATCAATTTTAGATTAGGTCGTTGTGTCACTGATTCTGAATATGGTACCAGTTTTTCTAGATTGGCACTTATTTTATAGATACTGGATGTCCCCACTGAAAAACATACAAAATTAAAAAACTTTAATGATCAGGTATATCCTACCCACAAATTACATAGAAACTGTCTCAAGTCATAGAAATACTTAATGGTATTGTATTCAATACAATAACATAAAAACAAAGTAAATCACATTTTGGGGCCGATTTATCATCGGTCTGTCCGACATGATTCGCTAAGCGGATCATGTCCGACAGACTTCGATAATTGCAGACAGCATACACTGTCAGCATTTATCATTGCACAAGCAGTTCTTGTGAACTGCTTGTGCAATGCCGGCCCCTGCAGATTTGCGGCAAATTGGCCGCTAGCAGGGGGGGCTGATCGATGTCCGCAGCCTCAGAGCAGGCAGACCAGTTAAGGAGTAGCGGTCTTAAGACAGCTGCTTATTAAATGCTGCTTGCGTGGAAACGGGCATCAGGGGCCATTCGGCCCTTAATAAATTGGCCCCAATGTATAGAAAAACTCTCATTGTACACTTTTCTTTGTGTGTCATCAGGACAATCACTTTGGAGGCTCCAGCAGTAGTCTGCCATTATGTGTCTGTCTCATCTGTCTTGATACTTTTCCTCCATCAACTTTATATCCTGATGGAACCTCTCTTGTTCTTCACTAAAATAACAACAATTATTATAGTGGCTATGGAGAAAGTGTACTTTTATGCTTATATTAGTACCCACTTTTTTAAAGTTAGCGAGCATTTTTTTGCACCAAGTCTTCATAATTGTCTGCTTTGTGGTTAGCCAAGACATTATTGACAGCTTAGACATAACTGCAACAGGCAGAAGCTGCAACATCATTCACTTTTATGAAATTCGAATCGTTGATGAGTTTATGAATTTAAGGACAATCAAAGATTTCTGCTTTAATTTTCAGAACTCAGTCCAAGGAACAATCTACAAATAAATTTGAAGCAATCGCCATCTCTATCTAAGGCCATAAATTGCTTCTTCAGTCCAAGCTTGATATGGAGTAGTGGCTTCTTAAAGATGTGCACTGCAGATACAGTTATTTCTTCCCTTGACGGCCATGTCACTTTTTTTTCGAATATCCTTGCTTTGCCCAACTGTCCCACTGTCAGGTGAAATAAGGGTACTTTGTGTATCCAATTTGCTGCCCAAGCAAGAAGTTCACCATCTGTAGAGCAACACAAATAGACCACTGATATGTCAGCAGCCACAGGTCATATTGAGGTAAAATCATAATTTGAGAGGTATCCATTATCTAAAAAAAATATTTTGTTGACCTGTGTTAATATTCTGAAATAAGTCTCCCACATAACAGAATGTAATAATATGTAATAATATATAGTATTATTGATTTTATTTTGGGATTTCCATCATAATGTTTGATATTACATTTATAAGTATTAATACTATTTTTGATGTTATGGCGTTGAAGTCTCTATAATGTGTGTATATATATCCCAATTATAATCAATAATTGTTCAATTTTGGGGCATCCAAATTAATTATCCATCTGCCCCCTCTGTAGTAAATATTACACTATATTGCCATTGTATTTTTTGTATATGCTTAGTTTCAAAATATCCCACTCCCACTTCAGTTTGTTGTTTCTCTTGTTAGGTGTATCCAGTCCACGGATCATCCATTACTTGTGGGATATTCTCCTTCCCAACAGGAAGTTGCAAGAGGATCACCCACAGCAGAGCTGCTATATAGCTCCTCCCCTAACTGCCATATCCAGTCATTCTCTTGCAAGCTCTCAACATAGCTGGAGGTAGTAAGAGGAAAGTGGTAAAATATAGTTAGTTTTTTCTTCAATCAAAAGTTTATTGTTTTTAAATGGTACCGGAGTGTACTATTTTATCTCAGGCAGCATTTAGAAGAAGAATCTGCCTGCATTTTTCTATGATCTTAGCAGAAGTAACTAAGATCCACTGCTATTCTCACATATGTCTGAGGAGTGAGGTAACTTCAGAGGGAGAATGGCGTGCAGGGTATCCTGCAATAAGGTATGTGCAGTTAAGTTTTTCTAGGGATGGAATTTGCTAGAAAATGCTGCTGATACCGGATTAATGTAAGTTAAAGCCTAAATACAGTGATTTAATAGCGACTAGTATCAGGCTTGCTATCAGAGGTATATACTCTGGTTAATGTGCAATATAAAACGTTTGCTGGCATGTTTAATCGTTTTTATATATGCTTTGGTGATAAAACTTATTGGGGCCTAGTTTTTTCCACATGGCTGGCTTTATTTTTGCCTAGAAACAGTTTCCTGAGGCTTTCCACTGTTATAGTATAAAAGTTACAGTTGGTGCAGTTAAAATTACAAACTGTGACATTCAGCTTCCCTCAGCAGTCCCCTGCATGCTATAGGACATCTCTGAAGGGCTCAAAAGGCTTCAAAAGTAGGAGCTGTGGCAGTTGTTATGACTGTTTAAAAAACATATTTTTAGTTTTGTTAATCTGTTTTTTGTATTAAGGGGTTAATCATCCATTTGTGGGTGCAATGCTTTGCTAACTTGTTACATACACTGTAAAAATTTAGTTAGTTTAACTGCCTTTTTTCACTGTTATTTCAAATTTTGGCAAAATTTGTTTCTCTTAAAGGCACAGTAACGTTTTTTTATATTGCTTGTTAACTTGATTTAAAGTGTTTTCCAAGCTTGCTAGTCTCATTGCTAGTCTGTATAAACATGTCTGACATAGAGGAAACTCCTTGTTCATTATGTTTAAAAGCCATGGTGGAACCCCATAGGAGAATGTGTACTAAATGTATTGATTTCACTTTAAACAATAAAGATCAGCTGTTATCTTTAAAATAATTATCACCAGAGGATTCTGACGAGGGGGAAGTTATGCCGTCTAACTCTCCCCACGTGTCAGACCCTTTGACTCCCGCTCAAGGGACTCACGCTAAAATGGCGCCAAGTACATCAAAGACGCCCATAGCGATTACTTTGCAGGACATGGCAGCAATCATGGATAATACCCTGTCAGCGGTATTAGCCAGACTGCCTGAATTCAGAGGAAAGCGCGATAGCTCTGGGGTTAGACGTAATACAGAGCGCGCAGATGTTTTAAGGCCCATGTCTGATACTGCGTCACAATATGCAGAAGCTCGGGGAAACCTGATTCAGATATGTCTACTTTTAAATTTAAGCTTGAGAACCTCCGGGTGTTGCTTGGAGAGGTTTTAGCTGCTCTGAATGACTGACACAATTGCAGTGCCAGAGAAATTGTGTAGACTGGATAAATACTACGCGGTGCCGGTGTGTACTGACGTTTCTCCAATACCTAAAAGGTTTACAGAAATTATTACTAAGGAGTGGGACAGACCCGGTGTGCCGTTTTCCCCCCCCCCTCCTATTTTTAGAAAAATGTTTCCAATAGACGCCACCACACGGGACTTATGGCAGATGGTCCCTAAGGTGGAGGGAGCAGTTTCTACTTTAGCAAAGCGTACCACTATCCCTGTCGAGGACAGTTGTGCTTTTTCAGATCCAATGGATAAAAAATTAGGTTACCTTAAGAAAATGTTTATTCAACAAGGTTTTATCCTGCAGCCCCTTGCATGCATTGCTCCTGTCACTGCTGCTGCGGCGTTCTGGTTTGAGTCTCTGGAAGAGGCCTTTCAGACAGCTACTCCATTGACTGAAATACTTGACAAGCTTAGAACACTTAAGCTAACTAATTCTTTTGTTTCTGATGCCATTGTTCATTTGACTAAACTAACGGCTAAGAATTCTGGATTGGCCATCCAGGCGCGTAGGGCGCTATGGTTTAAATCTTGGTCAGCTGACGTGACTTCAAAGTCTAAATTACTTAACATTCCCTTCAAGGGGCAGACCCTATTCGGGCCTGGTTTGAAGGAAATTATTGCTGACATTACTGGAGGTAAGGGTCATACCCTTCCTCAGGACAGGGTCAAATCAAGGGCCAAACAGTCTAATTTTCGTGCCTTTCGAAACTTCAAGGCAGGTGCAGCATCAACTTATCAACAAAGAAAAGTGGTGCTTACCCTCAGGCTATCTGGCGAATGGCTTTCTTCAGCGACCCTCCAGCGCGTCTTCAGCGTGTGCACTCATAACACTCCTACGGAAGCGGATAGGAGCCAGATATTGAATTTTTGGATATTGTGGTAACGGTTGAGGGTGACAGAATTGTGACAGACTTATATAGAAAACCCACAAGTGGAAATACTATTTTAAATTTCAGATCCTGTCACCCTCGACATGTACTAAAAGCCATTCCAAAGGGTCAATTTATTAGAGCTAGGAGAATTTGCTCTAGTGAAACTTTATACAAAAAACAAAGTGAGGATTTGTCTAAAAGACTTCAGGATAGGGGTTACAGCAACCAGTTACTAACAGAAACTAAACAGATTGTGGACTGTATGCCACGTGAGTCCTTACTGCAATATAAGAAGGGAAGGGATAGATCTCCACATAAACAGAGTATGTCTAATAAAGTGGTGTTCAGTACCCCCTATAGCAAGGAGTACAAAAAGATTTGTGACATTGTACGAGAAAGCCTACCAATTTTACAAACTGATTCTGTTTTGGAAAAAGTGATTGCTAATGGAATAAAATGTGTGTCTAGAAAGGCAAAAAGTATCCAAAACTATGTATCCCCCTCTTTTCTACCAGAAATCAAAAAAGGTACTTGGTTACCAACAAGATTAGGTTGCTTTAAATGCAGAGGCAATAGGTGCATTACTTGTAATCATATTACTGAAGGAAATACTTTTCAATCAAACAGCACTGGAAAACAATACACGATTAGGTATAACCTTAACTGTAATTCCATACATATAGTGTACCTCATGACATTCAAAAGCTGCCAAATACAGTACCTAGGAAAAACAAAAAGAAGGTTGAGAGATAGAGTACTAGAGCATATAAGGGATATAAATGATCCAGATATATTTACCTCAGTAGCATCACATTTTAAGTTTGAACACCAAGGAGATTCCTCCTTAGCATTTTTCTGGCTGTGGACCATGTACCCTTCTCTAAAAGGGGGGGGGATAGGGAATATCAGCTCAGTAAAAAAGAGGTCAGGTGGATTTTCAATGTAAATTCCAGGATCCCATTTGGTCTAAATATTGAATCAGATGTCAATTTGTTTGTGTAAACAAATATTTTTTAATATATATCTGATAAATTGTGTAAACCGTTAGTATAGTTCTTTACAACTTCAATATGTAACACACATTTTAGGGGTATATTTTTCTTTTCATATATTAATCTTTAACCCCTAATGATATAGTGTTCTTATGTTATTGAAAACCAAAAATTTAAAATTGTGTATTTTCACTTTAATGCATTGTTTTAAAACGAGCATTGCATTCCTGTACTCATTCTGTCTGTTTATGCAGCATATATAGTTTTAAGGGTTCAAAACTAAATTAAGTATCAATTATTAAACAGATTTCTAATTAACCTAATTGACCCTCTATATATGCTTGCAGAACAGCATTCTGTTTCAAGCAGTGAGCAAGTGAGGTAGCCCCTCACGAAACGCGTATGTTTTTTGCTGTTCAGTAGCCATCCGGACCAGTTCCGTTTGGTGCATTTTTTCTGCATGCCCACCTTTTTGATTTTAGCCTGTCTGTACCTGTAAATAATAAAACCTTACTGCATCTTACCTTTACCGCTTCCCTGGATTCATTTGCGGATGGTTAGCCGGTTTCCTTTTTTGCTTTGCTGCAGCATCAACATCCTCTGCTACAAAACAAGAGGGAACTTTTGCGCAATCCAAGCCGGCCTGGAAATCTAACCAGGCCTGGAGCAAAGGCAAGCAGGCCAGAAAGCCTGCTGCTGCCTCTAAGACAGCATGAAGGAACGGCCCCCTATCCGGCAACGGATCTAGGCGTGGGCAAGAGATGTTCAGGATCCCTGGGCGTTGGAGATCATATCTCAGGGATATCTTCTGGGCTTCAAAGCTTCCCCCCCACAAGGGAGATTTCACCTTTCGAGATTATCTGTAAACCAGATAAAGAAAGAGGCATTCTTATGCTGTGTGCAAGACCTCCTAATAATGGGAGTGATCCATCCAGTTCCACAGATGGAACAAGGACAGGGATTTTATTCAAATCTGTTTGTGGTTCCCAAAAAAAGAGGGAACCTTCAGACCAATTTTGGATCTAAAGATCTTAAACAAATTCCTCAGAGTTCCATCGTTCAAAATGGAAACTATTCAGACAATCCTACCTATGATCCAGGAGGGTCAGTACATGACCACAGTGGATTTGAAGGATGCTTACCTTCACATACTGATTCACAAAGATCATCATCGGTTCCTAAGGTTTGCCTTTCTAGACAGGCATTACCAGTTTGTGGCTCTTCCCTTCGGGTTAGCTACAGCCCCAAGAATTTTTACAAAGGTTCTGGGGTCTCTTCTGGCGGTCCTAAGACCACGGGGCATAACAGTGGCCCCTTATCTAGACGACATCCTGATACAGGCATCAAACTTCCAAATTGCCAAATCTCATACAGACATAGTGTTGGCATTTCTGAGGTCGCATGGGTGGAAAGTGAACGAGGGAAAGAGTTCTCTATCACCCCTCACAAGGGTTTCCTTCCTAGGAACTCTGATAGATTCTGTAGAAATGAAAATTTACCTGACGGAGTCCAGGTTATCAAAGCTTCTAAATTCCTGCCGTGTTCTTCACTACATTCCGCGCCCTTCGGTGGCTCAGTGCATGGAAGTGATCGGCTTAATGGTAGCGGCGATGGACATAGTGCCATTTGCGCGCCTACATCTCAGACCGCAGCAATTATGCATGCTCAGTCAGTGGAATGGGGATTACACAGATTTGTCCCCTCTGCTAAATCTGGATCAAGAGACCAGAGATTCTCTTCTCTGGTGGCTATCTCGGGTCCATCTGTCCAAAGGTATGACCTTTCGCAGGCCAGATTGGACAATTGTAACAACAGATGCCAGCCTTCTAGGTTGGGGTGCAGTCTGGAATTCCCTGAAGGCTCAGGGATCGTGGACTCAGGAGGAGAAACTCCTCCCAATAAATATTCTGGAGTTAAGAGCAATATTCAATGCTCTTCTAGCTTGGCCTCAGTTAGCAACCCTGAGGTTCATCAGATTTCAGTCGGACAACATCACGACTGTGGCTTACATCAACCATCAAGGGGGGACCAGGAGCTCCCTAGCGATGTTAGAAGTCTCCAAGATAATTCGCTGGGCAGAGACTCACTCTTGCCATCTATCAGCGTCCATATCCCAGGTGTAGAGAACTGGGAGGCGGATTTTCTAAGTCGTCAGACTTTTCATCCGGGGGAGTGGGAACTCCATCCGGAGGTGTTTGCTCAATTGGTTCATCGTTGGGGCACACCAGAATTGGATCTCATGGTGTCTCGCCAGAACGCCAAGCTTCCTTGTTACGGATCCAGGTCCAGGGACCCAGAAGCGACGCTGATAGATGCTCTAGCAGCACCGTGGTTCTTCAACCTGGCTTATGTGTTTCCACCGTTTCCTCTGCTCCCTCGACTGATTGCCAAAATCAAACAGGAGAGAGCATCGGTGATCTTGATCGTGCCTGCGTGGCCACGCAGGACCTGGTATGCAGACCTGGTGGACATGTCATCCTTTCCACCTTGGCCTCTGCCTCTGAGACAAGACCTTCTACTACAAGGTCCTTTCAATCATCCAAATCTAATTTCTCTGAGACTGACTGCCTGGAGATTGAACGCTTGATTTTATCAAGGCGTGGCTTCTCCGAGTCAGTCATTGATACCTTAATACAGGCACGAAAGCCTGTAACCAGGAAAATCTACCATAAGATATGGCGCAAATATCTTCATTGGTGTGAATCCAAGAATTACTCATGGAGTAAGGTTAGGATTCCTAGGATATTGTCCTTTCTCCAAGAGGGTTTGGATAAAGGATTATCAGCTAGTTCTTTAAAGGGACAGATTTCTGCTCTTTCTATCCTTTTGCACAAGCGTCTGGCAGAGGTTCCAGACGTCCAGGCATTTTGTCAGGCTTTGGTTAGAATTAAGCCTGTGTTTAAACCTGTTGCTCCTCCATGGAGCTTAAACTTGGTTCTTAAGGTTCTTCAAGGAGTTCCGTTTGAACCCCTTCATTCCATTGATATCAAACTTTTATCTTGGAAAGTTCTGTTTTTGATGGCTATTTCCTCGGCTCGTAGAGTCTCTGAGTTATCAGCTTTACAATGTGATTCTCCTTATCTGATTTTCCATACAGATAAAGTAGTTCTGCGTACAAAACCTGGGTTTTTACCTAAGGTAGTTTCCAACAAGAATATCAATCAAGAGATTGTTGTTCCATCATTGTGTCCTAATCCTTCTTCAAAGAAGGAACGTCTTTTACATAATTTGGACGTAGTCTGTGCTTTAAAGTTTTACTTACAAGCGACTAAAGATTTTCGTCAAACATCTTCCCTGTTTGTTGTTTACTCTGGACAGAGGAGAGGTCAAAAGGCTTCGGCAACCTCTCTTTCTTTTTGGCTTCGGAGCGTAATACGTTTAGCCTATGAGACTGCTGGACAGCAGCCCCCTGAAAGGATTACAGCTCATTCTACTAGAGCTGTGGCTTCCACCTGGGCCTTTAAAAATGAGGCTTCTGTTGAACAGATTTGCAAAGCGGCGACTTGGTCTTCGCTTCATACCTTTTCAAAATTTTACAAATTTGATACTTTTGCTTCTTCGGAGGCTATTTTTGGGAGAAAGGTTCTACAGGCAGTGGTCCCTTCCGCTTAAGTACCTGCCTTGTCCCTCCCTTCATCCGTGTACTTTAGCTTTGGTATTGGTATCCCACAAGTAATGGATGATCCGTGGACTGGATACACCTAACAAGAGAAAACATAATTTATGCTTACCTGATAAATTTATTTCTCTTGTGGTGTATCCAGTCCACGGCCCGCCCTGTCCTTTTAAGGCAGGTCTAAATTTTAAACTACAGTCACCACTGCACCCTATGGTTTCTCCTTTCTCGGCTTGTTTCGGTCGAATGACTGGATATGGCAGTTAGGGGAGGAGCTATATAGCAGCTCTGCTGTGGGTGATCCTCTTGCAACTTCCTGTTGGGATGGAGAATATCAAGTAATGGATGATCCGTGGACTGGATACACCACAAGAGAAATACATTTATCAGGTAAGCATAAATTATGTTTTTTTGCCTCAACAGCAAATAATCCCCACATCACCTCACTCACATAATATGAAAATCTCTCCTCCCACTGCAAGACCTTCACTGAAGTGAAGTGTAAACTCCACGTTCATAAGATCCCCCACCCTTAATTAAATGTTCACCTTAATTAGCTCAAATCTGTCAAGGTAAACATCACCTTAATTAACCTCTAACCTTTTGTGTTGGAGCCTCACCTAGCATAAGATTAACTGCCTAACGGACCTACTTTCCAAAGAGCACCGGCCTCCAGTCACCGATGTTCAAATACATTCGTGGCTGATTTATCAGTCATCAGCCTCACTTTAAGTTAAAATAAAAAAAATGAATTGACATTTACTTGAACAAGACCAAATACCATAAACAATCATCATCATTATTATACGTCTCTAAATTAGTCAAATAATTGAAGAAAGAATTGTATCTGCCTTGTATCTATCCACAGTTGACAATATATTTTGTATGTTGCACGTGTCCAGCTAAGGATTCATGCAATAATTTTATAAAATCAGTCCTTTAAATAAAGATAAGGCTAGCTTCCAAATAAGTTTATTGAGCAATTGTACCTCCAAAAAGATTGTAGCTACCTACAGTCATAGGCATGTGCAGCCTATTGCATTAGAGTGTGCACCCAAAATCACACACTCACACACACTCACTCATATAAATATCAACATAATTTATATATTTTTTATATTTCCTAAATAAAAAATAAAGGATTACACTGCCCCCACTAATTTTGCCAGCTGAGTAGGATTATGAAGCAGCCGGGTGGGGGCAGTGTAGTGTTTTCTAATATTATAAAAATTTCTGCTATCCAAAGATTAATAGATTAATATTGGCTAAAATTTAGCCGTGTGGTCAGTAAAATCAGCAGGGTGGTGTACCCACTAAAAAGGTCCTGGCAAAAGACATGTTAATCCTAGAGTTTGTTGTCAATCAAATGTAAAAAAGCAAGGAAATTCCCAATTTAAACTGCCCCCACACCGGGAGCTTTGGATGACATCATCAATGACATAACTGTATACATCACACGTGAAGTTGATGACATCACTAGTGACATCATCAATTGCATCAGTATTGACCTAACCTATGACATCACCCTACAGATCAGATAAATTATATTTTTTTAAATCATCAATCACATCACTAGTGACATCACATATGGCATCATCAATTGAATCAGTAGTTACATAACTCGGGATCTAACTGCCAAATTTCAGCAAGATATGTAATTCCAATCCAACTATATGAGAATTTTTTTTCAAAAATAACTTTTACTGAAAGCCATTCTCTACTTAAACTATGACAACACCAATGTCAAACCTTGCAATATCAGTGTCAGCAGGAAGTGTGTTGTGGAACCATAGAGCCCAGGGGTAGGAGAAAACGGAAAATAAAATGCTGCCACAAAGAGACGTGAACTCTAACAGACACCTGTGGACTGGGGGTGGCAGCCAGTTGATAACCACAAGGAGCTGTCTACGTCTATAAAGGAGAAACTTTATTTAAAGGGACAGTCTAGGCCAAAAAAAACTTTCATGATTCAGATAGAGCATGTAGTTTTAAACAATTTTTCAATTTACTTTTATCACCAATTTTGCTTGGTTCTCTTGGTATTCTTAGTTGAAAGCTTAACCTAGGAGGTTCATATGCTAATTTCTTAGACTTTAAAGGCCACCTCTTTTCAGAATGCATTTTAACAGTTTCTTCTGTTAAGTGTGATCAGTCCACGGGTCATCATTACTTCTGGGATATTACTCCTCCCCAACAGGAAGTGCAAGAGGATTCACCCAGCAGAGCTGCATATAGCTCCTCCCCTCTACGTCACTCCCAGTCATTCTCTTGCACCCAACGACTAGATAGGATGTGTGAGAGGACTATGGTGATTATACTTAGTTTTATATCTTCAATCAAAAGTTTGTTATTTTAAAATAGCACCGGAGTGTGTTATTACCTCTCTGGCAGAGTTTGAAGAAGAATCTACCAGAGTTTTGCTATGATTTTAGCCGGAGTAGTTAAGATCATATTGCTGTTCTCGGCCATCTGAGGAGTGAGGTAAACTTCAGATCAGGGGACAGCGGGCAGATGAATCTGCATAGAGGTATGTAGCAGTTTTTATTTTCTGACAATGGAATTGATGAGAAAATCCTGCCATACCGATATAATGTCATGTATGTATACTTTACACTTCAGTATTCTGGGGAATGGTACTTCACTAGAATTACACTGTAAGAAATACATAAATCTGTTTAATAACTAGAGATTATGTTTAACGTTTTTGCTGGAATGTAAAATCGTTTTCATTTGCTGAGGTACTGTGTGAATAAATGTTTGGGCACTATTTTTCCACTTGGCAGTTGCTTAATCTGTTTTTCTGACAGTTTCTGTTCTCCCTCACTGCTGTGTGTGAGGGGGAGGGGCCGTTTTTTGGCGCTTTTTCTATGCATCAAATATTTCAGTCAGCAACTCATTGTATTCCCTGCATGATCCGGTTCATCTCTACAGAGCTCAGGGGTCTTCAAAACTTATTTTGAGGGAGGTAATTTCTCTCAGCAGAGCTGTGAGAATTATAGTTTGACTGAGATAAAAAACGTTTATTCTGTAATTTGTTTCCTGCTTTCAGAATTTGTTATCTTTGCTAATGGGATTAAACCTTTGCTAAAGTTGTGTTGTTTACAAGGATTGAGGCTATAACTGTTTCAATTTATTAATTTTCAACTGTCATAGATCTTCTGTGCTTCTTAAAGGCACAGTACATTTTAATATTATTCTAATTGAATTGTATTTCCAAGTTGCAAGTTTATTTGCTAGTGTGTTAAACATGTCTGATTCAGAGGATGACACCTGTGTCATTTGTTGCAATGCCAAAGTGGAGCCCAATAGAAATTTATGTACTAACTGTATTGATGCTACTTTAAATAAAAGTCAATCTGTACAAATTGAACAAATTTCACCAAACAACGAGGGGAGAGTTATGCCGACTAACTCGCCTCACGTGTCAGTACCTACATCTCCCGCTCAGAGGGAGGTGCGTGATATTGTAGCGCCGAGTACATCTGGGCGGCCATTACAAATCACATTACAGGATATGGCTACTGTTATGACTGAGGTTTTGGCTAAATTACCAGAACTAAGAGGTAAGCGTGATCACTCTGGGGTGAGAACAGAGTGCGCTGATAATATTAGGGCCATGTCAGACACTGCGTCACAGGTGGCAGAACATGAGGACGGAGAACTTCATTCTGTGGGTGACGGTTCTGATCCAAACAGACTGGATTCAGATATTTCAAATTTTAAATTTAAACTGGAAAACCTCCGTGTATTACTAGGGGAGGTGTTAGCGGCTCTGAATGATTGTAACACAGTTGCAATACCAGAGAAAATGTGTAGGTTGGATAAATATTTTGCGGTACCGACGAGTACTGAGGTTTTTCCTATACCTAAGAGACTTACTGAAATTGTTACTAAGGAGTGGGATAGACCCGGTGTGCCGTTCTCACCCCCTCCGATATTTAGAAAAATGTTTCCAATAGACGCCACCACAAGGGACTTATGGCAAACGGTCCCTAAGGTGGAGGGAGCAGTTTCTACCTTAGCTAAGCGTACCACTATCCCGGTGGAGGATAGCTGTGCTTTTTCAGATCCAATGGATAAAAAGTTAGAGGGTTACCTTAAGAAAATGTTTGTTCAACAAGGTTTTATATTGCAACCCCTTGCATGCATTGCGCCGATCACGGCTGCAGCGGCATTCTGGATTGAGTCTCTGGAAGAGAACATTGGTTCAGCTACTCTGGACGACATTACGGACAGGCTTAGAGTCCTTAAACTAGCTAATTCATTCATTTCGGAGGCCGTAGTACATCTTACTAAACTTACGGCGAAGAATTCAGGATTCGCCATTCAGGCACGCAGGGCGCTGTGGCTAAAATCCTGGTCAGCTGATGTTACTTCTAAGTCTAAATTGCTTAATATACCTTTCAAAGGGCAGACCTTATTCGGGCCCGGGTTGAAAGAGATTATCGCTGACATTACAGGAGGTAAAGGCCATGCCCTGCCTCAGGACAAAGCCAAAGCCAAGACTAGACAGTCTAATTTTCGTTCCTTTCGTAATTTCAAAGCAGGAGCAGCATCAACTTCCTCTGCACCAAAACAGGAAGGAGCTGTTGCTCGCTACAGACAAGGCTGGAAACCTAACCAGTCCTGGAACAAGGGCAAGCAGACTAGGAAACCTGCTGCTGCCCCTAAAACAGCATGAATTGAGGGCCCCCGATCCGGGATCGGATCTAGTGGGGGGCAGACTTTCTCTCTTCGCCCAGGCTTGGGCAAGAGATGTTCAGGATCCCTGGGCGCTAGAGATAATATCTCAGGGATACCTTCTGGACTTCAAATACTCTCCTCCAAGAGAGAGATTTCATCTGTCAAGATTGTCAACAATCCAGACAAAGAAAGAGGCGTTTCTACGCTGCGTACAAGAGCTCTTGTTAATGGGAGTAATCCATCCAGTTCCACGATCGGAACAGGGACAGGGGTTTTACTCAAATCTGTTTGTGGTTCCCAAAAAAGAGGGAACTTTCAGACCAATCCTGGACTTAAAGATCCTAAACAAATTCCTAAGAGTTCCATCGTTCAAGATGGAGACTATTCGGACAATTTTACCTATGATCCAAGAGGGTCAATACATGACCACTGTAGATTTAAAAGATGCTTACCTTCACATACCGATTCACAAAGATCATTATCGGTACCTAAGGTTTGCCTTCCTAGACAGGCATTACCAGTTTGTGGCTCTTCCATTCGGATTGGCTACAGCTCCAAGAATCTTCACAAAGGTTCTGGGTGCTCTTCTGGCGGTACTAAGACCGCGGGGAATCTCGGTAGCTCCATACCTAGACGACATTCTGATACAAGCTTCAAGCTTTCAAACTGCCAAGTCTCATACAGAGTTAGTGCTGGCATTTCTAAGGTCACATGGATGGAAGGTGAACGAAAAGAAAAGTTCACTCGTTCCACTCACAAGAGTTCCCTTCCTGGGGACTCTTATAGATTCTGTAGAAATGAAGATTTACCTGACAGAGGACAGGCTAACAAGACTTCAAAGTGCTTGCCGCACCCTTCATTCCATTCAACACCCGTCAGTGGCTCAATGCATGGAGGTAATCGGCTTAATGGTAGCGGCAATGGACATAGTACCCTTTGCACGCTTACACCTCAGACCACTGCAACTGTGCATGCTAAGTCAGTGGAATGGGGATTACTCAGACTTATCCCCTTCTCTGAATCTGGATCAAGAGACCAGAAATTCTCTTCTATGGTGGCTTTCTCGGCCACATCTGTCCAGGGGGATGCCATTCAGCAGACCAGACTGGACAATTGTAACAACAGACGCCAGCCTTCTAGGTTGGGGTGCCGTCTGGAATTCTCTGAAGGCTCAGGGACAATGGAGTCAGGAGGAGAGTCTCCTGCCAATAAACATTCTGGAATTGAGAGCAGTTCTCAATGCCCTCCTGGCTTGGCCCCAGTTGACAACTCGGGGGTTCATCAGGTTTCAGTCGGACAACATCACGACTGTAGCTTACATCAACCATCAGGGAGGGACAAGAAGCTCCCTAGCTATGATGGAAGTATCAAAGATAATTTGCTGGGCAGAGTCTCACTCTTGCCACCTGTCAGCAATCCACATCCCGGGAGTGGAGAACTGGGAGGCGGATTTCTTAAGTCGTCAGACTTTTCATCCGGGGGAGTGGGAACTTCATCCGGAGGTCTTTGCCCAAATACTTCGACGTTGGGGCAAACCAGAGATAGATCTCATGGCGTCTCGACAGAACGCCAAGCTTCCTCGTTACGGGTCCAGATCCAGGGATCCAGGAGCAGTCCTGATAGATGCTCTGACAGCACCTTGGGACTTCAGGATGGCTTACGTGTTTCCACCCTTCCCGTTGCTTCCTCGATTGATTGCCAGAATCAAACAAGAGAGAGCATCAGTGATTCTAATAGCACCTGCGTGGCCACGCAGGACTTGGTATGCAGACCTGGTGGACATGTCATCCTGTCCACCTTGGTCTCTACCTCTGAAACAGGACCTTCTGATACAGGGTCCCTTCAAACATCAAAATCTAACTTCTCTGAAGCTGACTGCTTGGAAATTGAACGCTTGATTTTATCAAGACGTGGGTTTTCTGAGTCAGTTATTGATACCTTAATACAGGCTAGGAAACCTGTTACCAGAAAGATTTACCATAAGATATGGCGTAAATACCTATATTGGTGTGAATCCAAAGGTTACTCTTGGAGTAAGGTTAGGATTCCTAGGATATTGTCTTTTCTACAAGAAGGTTTAGAAAAGGGTTTATCTGCTAGTTCATTAAAGGGACAGATCTCAGCTCTGTCCATTCTGTTACACAAACGTCTGTCAGAAGTTCCTGACGTCCAGGCTTTTTGTCAGGCTTTGGCCAGAATTAAGCCTGTGTTTAAAACTGTTGCTCCACCATGGAGTTTAAACCTTGTTCTTAATGTTTTACAGGGCGTTCCGTTTGAACCCCTTCATTCCATTGATATAAAGTTGTTATCTTGGAAAGTTCTATTTTTAATGGCTATTTCCTTGGCTCGAAGAGTCTCTGAATTATCAGCCTTACATTGTGATTCTCCTTATTTGATTTTTCATTCGGATAAGGTAGTCCTGCGTACTAAACCTGGGTTCTTACCTAAGGTAGTTACTAACAGGAATATCAATCAAGAGATTGTTGTTCCTTCTTTATGCCCAAATCCTTCTTCAAAGAAGGAACGTCTACTGCACAACCTGGATGTAGTCCGTGCTCTAAAATTTTACTTACAGGCAACTAAGGAATTTCGACAAACGTCTTCTCTGTTTGTCATTTACTCTGGGCAGAGGAGAGGTCAAAAAGCTTCCGCTACCTCTCTTTCTTTTTGGCTTCGTAGCATAATTCGTTTAGCTTATGAGACTGCTGGACAGCAGCCTCCTGAAAGAATTACAGCTCATTCTACTAGAGCTGTGGCTTCCACTTGGGCCTTCAAGAATGAGGCCTCTGTTGAACAGATTTGCAAGGCTGCAACTTGGTCTTCGCTTCATACTTTTTCCAAATTTTACAAATTTGACACTTTTGCTTCATCGGAGGCTATTTTTGGGAGAAAGGTTCTTCAGGCAGTGGTTCCTTCTGTATAAAGAGCCTGCCTATCCCTCCCGTCATCCGTGTACTTTTGCTTTGGTATTGGTATCCCAGAAGTAATGATGACCCGTGGACTGATCACACTTAACAGAAGAAAACATAATTTATGCTTACCTGATAAATTCCTTTCTTCTGTAGTGTGATCAGTCCACGGCCCGCCCTGTTTTTAAGGCAGGTAAATATTTTTTAATTTATACTCCAGTCACCACTTCACCCTTGGCTTTTCCTTTCTCGTTGGTCCTTGGTCGAATGACTGGGAGTGACGTAGAGGGGAGGAGCTATATGCAGCTCTGCTGGGTGAATCCTCTTGCACTTCCTGTTGGGGAGGAGTAATATCCCAGAAGTAATGATGACCCGTGGACTGATCACACTACAGAAGAAAGGAATTTATCAGGTAAGCATAAATTATGTTTTTTCACCACTAGAGGGTGTTAGTTCATGTTCATGTATTTCATATAGATAACACTGTGCTCGTGCACGTGAAGTTAGCTGGGAGCAGGCACTGATTGGCTAAACTGCAAGTCTGTCAAAAGAACTTAAATATAGGGGCAGTTTGCAGAGGCTTGTTGGTTATGCAAAACTGGGGAATGGGTAATAAAGGGATTATCTATATTTTAAAACAATACAAATTCTGGTGTAGACTGTCCCTTTAACCCTTATATCCAAATGATAGTATTCAATGTTACTCTGCCTTTGTCATGTAATTATATAGCTTATAACCAGAACAACAAGAGTTAACATGACAAAAATACATGCAGCAATTCTTGTTACAGTTTAGGACCAAGGAGAGCAGCTTAGGACCAAATAGAGCAGTCTGCTGCTTCTAAGAGTCAGTAGGAGATGAGGCCCTTATTCACACCTGGCACACAGTATTCACACGCCTATGATTTCAGGACTGCTTAGATAGCTATTGTACATTTTTGCAACTGCTGATTTTAATCATGAACACTCTGTGGTAATATTTACTGTTCCATTTACTGTCCCTTTAAAGGATCACGTATAAATTGGCCCTTTAAACACACAAATAATATATTTTCTAAAAATGTCCAACGAAAGTGGACAGGATTTAGGTAAGGTTGCAGGGTACTCTCTCTGTTGGCGCTTAGCTGCACCAAGCTAACTTTTAGGTGCGGCTAACACCCCCTAACTTTAACATAATTAAAATAGAGCTAAACTAAATTTACAATTATTAACTAATAAATACCTATTTAAAACTAAATACAAACTTACCTGTGACATAAAACCTAAGATAGCTACAATATAACTAATAGTTATATTGTAGCTAGCTTAGGTTTTATTTTTATTTCACAGGTAAGTTTTTATTTATTTTAACTAGGTAGACTAGTTAGTAAATAGTTATGAACTATTTAATAACTACATAGTTAAAATAAATACAAACTTACCTGTGAAATAAAATGAGAGCTGCTTAAATCCTATTGGCTGATTTGAACAGCCAATAGGATTTTAGCAGCTTTAATTCCTATTGGCTGATTCAAATTTTTCAGCCAATAGGAATGCAAGGAACACCATCTTGAAACGGCTCCCTTGCATTGAAGATTTAGTGTACGGCGGTGACGATGTGAAGAGGATGCTCCGTGCCGGATGTCTTCAGGATGGACCCGCTCCGCAACGCCGGGATGAAGATAGAAGATGCTGCCTTGATGAAGATAGAACAGGCCGTCTGGATGAGGACTTCTCGCCGCCTGGATGAGGACTTCGCCGCCTGGATGAAGATAGAAGAGTCCGTCTGGATGAAGACTTCTCGCTGCCTTGATGAAGATCGTTCAAGCGGGATATCAAAAACAGTAAGTGGATTGTCGGGGGTTAGTGTTAGGTTTTTTGAGTGTTTTTTTTTTTTTAGATTAGGGTTTGGGCAGCAAAATAGCTAAATGCCCTTTTAAGGGCAATGCCCATACAAATGCCCTTTTCAGGGCAATGGGTAGATTAGGTTTTTTTATAATTAGTTTTTTTATTTTTGGGGGTGGGTTGGGGGGTGGGTTTTACTGTTGGGGGGAGGTTTGTATTTTTTTTACAGGTAAAAGAGCTGTTTAACTTAGGGCAATGCCCTACAAAATGCAATTTTAAGGGCTATTGGTAGTTTATTGTAGGCTAGTGTTTTGGGTGGGCTTTTTTATTATTATAGGGCTATTAGATTAGGTGTAATTCTTTTTTTATTTTGGATAATTTTGTTTGTTATTTTTCATAATTTAGTGTTTGTTATTTTTTGTAATTTAGTCTTTTTTATTTTTTGTAATTAGATTCATTGTAATATTTAGAGTAGTGTTAGGATTTTTTTAACGTGTAGTTTAGTTTAATTTAATTGGTAGTTAGTTTAATTTTAGTTTAATAATTATATTAGTTTAATTGTTAGTTTAAACTTAGTTCTTTTAATTTGACAGGTAAGTTTTAATTTAATTTAAGATAGGGAAATTGTATTTTTAATATAACGTTAGGGGGGCATTAGGTTTAGGGGTTACTAGTTTAATTTAGTTTATTGCGATGTGGGAGGGCTTTTGGTTTAGGGGTTAATAGTTTACTTTAGTATATTTTGTTGTGGGGGGTTTGCGGTTTAGGGGTTAATAGGTTTATTATAGTGGCGGCAGTGTAGGGCTTAATAATTAGTACAGTGGGGGCGATGTGGGCGGACGGCAGATTAGGGGTTAATAATATTTAAATAGTGTTTGCAATGTGGGAGGGCGCGGTTTAGGGATTAATAACTTTATTATAGTGGTGACTATGTCGGGGAGCGGCGGAATAGGGGTTAATAATTCTTTTTAGTGGCGGCGATGTCTGGAGCGGCAGATTAGGGGTTAATAAGTTTAATATAGTATTTGTAATGTGGGAGGGCCTTGGTTTAGGGGTTAATAGGTAGTTTATGGGTGTTTAGTGTACTTTGTAGCAGTTTAGTTATGAGTTTTATGTTACAGGTTTGTAGCGTAAAACTCATAACTACTGCTTTTAGATTGCGGAAGGATCTTGTCGGTATAGGCTGCAACGCTAAATTTTTAGCCTGACCGCAAAACTCGTAATGGCAGCACTATGGAAATCACATGAAAAAAATTTTTTTTTACGTGTGCAGGACTTACGTTGCGGTACAGGCTAAAAGGCTTGCGGTACATCTATACTGACAAGACTTGTAATGGCTGCAGTGCTGTTTTAACGCTGAAATGGCCATTTTTTAGCGTTAAAACATGAACGCACAACTCGTAATCTAGGTGAATGTCTGATCTGTGACTGTTACATTAAATACAGTTTACGTCTAAGGGATTACAATGCAATTTACAGTTTATCTTTCTGTTGTTCAATAGAACTGATGAAGTAATTTTAAATGTGATTCTTTTTGTGAAGGTGACTTTTTTATGATTAAACAACCTTGATACTTTTGAATTAATATCTGGGTATTAACTTCTTTAATTACCTGTTTTATGTCACTTGAATCATAATATTATTATAGGTTGTTCTTACTTCATTTATTAATAATCTATACATATGCAAAACTAACCCTGTCCCTTTCTCAAATAATGAAAGACTATTTTCAAGCTTAAAGGGACATGAAACCCAAATTTTTTCTTTCATGATTTAGAAAGAGCATACAATTATAAACAACTTTCTAATTTACTTCTATTATCTATTTTGCTTCATTCTCTTGATATTCTTTGCTGACAAGCGTGCCTACCGCTTCTTATGGCCAATCACCTCTGCACTCTGTCCACCCACCCTCCCCTCCTACCTCTTTAGTGTGCACTTAGTGTATCGTAACCGTACCGGTCTGGTGGGCATCATACGTGGCTCCTTCATTTTAGAGACAGTGTCAGACAGTCATGCGGTCAGGTGCCAGGCACCCCCCTCATGATTTCCCAGTTCCCGTTTAGAGAGACAGCACAGCAGTGAGTGACTCCACTGCTCCACACGTCACTGAGCAGTGAGCACAGATAGGCAGGTAGGTTTAGGCTAGCAGTCCCCAGTCCCACTAATGTTCACAAATGCTGGCCTCTCTAATAAAAAAAATCTATGCATCTCTACATGTATTTCTTTGAATTTCAATAAAATTAAAAATATATATATATATATATTTTTTTTTTGGTGTCACCCCCTGGAGGGTGTCACCCAGGTGCGGCCCGCACCCCCCTAGTGACGCCACTGAGCAAATTAGGTAATAGAAGTAAGTTGGAATGTTGTTTAAAATTATATTCTCTACCTTAATCATGAAAGAAAATGTTTGGGTATAGTGTTCCTTTAATCCATTCATAATTATTTCCACATTTTTCAAATAAAAATATTTCTAAAATTTCTAGGACCAGTTTAATTAAAAATAGGCTGTTTTAGATGCACTGCAGGAATTCCAGGAAATATTCCTTGTACTAAGATGTCTCTGGGGAGGGTTAATGCACTGTGGTCAGGAAGGGATTAATTACAGTGGAGACATTCACAAAATAAGGGGTAATGCTAGTCAAGGGTTATTTACAATGAAAAGGCAATGGTTACAGTAAGATTCCAAGAGGAAAAGTGATGGACTGGGGGATTAGGGTATCTTTGAATATATAGGGACAACATTGATATCTACCTTAAATAAATATCAGCTGTTATTGATTGCAATAGGTTTAATTGTTATCATCACTTATGTTGATCCACAAAACGTTCACATTTTTAAAATAACACAAGTTGGTTTAATTGATACCACAAGATTACAATAGTTTTAGTACAAACATCTTTAAAATAGCCCTCAATAGTTTTATTTAAAAGACCATTACAAAAGAAAAACGATATGCTTTAATCTTAGAGCATGTAATATTAAGACTATCAACCCTGCAGCACTGTGTGTTTAACGTTCAATGGGGTTAAACACACTGTAGAAATACTGCTCGGGACTTGCGGTGCCCTGCTGGTCCTGAGCAAAACTCGCTGCTGATCCAACTCAGATGTGCAACTAGTACTGCTGATTGGATCAGTGTAATTTTCCACACGGGGACCAGCAGTGCACCGTCAGTCCTGAGCGGTATTTCTACTGTGTGTTTAACCCCATAGCAGGTGTTAGAGCATGACGTTTAAAGACTTTAACAGATTAGGGGATGCCATTTTTTACTATGATGGCCTTTTAATTTCTCAAAAAGGATCCACACCTACAGTATTATTATTATTTTGTATACTTGATACAAAAGTTAAAAAGCTGGTACATTGACCAAAGAAAATGAAGACAACCTTTCTGTTTGTAATTAGTCAAGTAACATCCGCTATAGATGTGTGCCTGATATTACTTTTGCTGATGGATCCTTGAACTCTTGAAAGCTCATTGTTAAAGGGACAGTATACACCAATTTTTATATAACTGCATGTAATAGACACTACAAAAAAGAATAATATGCACAGATGCTGATATAAAAATGCTGTATAAAACTTAAAAACTTACTTAGAAGTTCCCAGTTTAGCTCTGTTAAAAAGGTAACCAGAACACCCACTTTAAGTGGGAAATAACAGACCCTCCTGCTCCCTCTTCATCTGCATATGGAAATACTCTTTACACAAACAGGAGTGAGCTGGAGTAGGTATACGTCAGTATTCTCCTAAAACTTTGGGGCTTGGTTAGGAGTCTGAAAATCAGAGCAATGTTATTTAAAAATAAGCAAAGCTATAAAAATAAATTTTAAAAACCCTGTATGGGCTATATAAATGGATCATCTACAAAAACTTAAAGGGACACTGAACCCAAAAAAATTATTTTGTGATTCAGATAGAGCATGCAATTTTAAGCAACTTTCTAATTTACTCCTATTATCAATGTTTATTCGTTCTCTTGCTATTTCTATATAAAAAAGAAGGCATCTAAGCTTTTTTCTTGGTTCAGAACTCTGGACAGCAATTTTTGACTGGTGGATGAATGTATCCACCAATCAGCAAGGACAACCTAGGTTTTTCACCAAAAATGGTCCGGCATCTAAACTTACATTCTTGCTTTTAAAATAAAGATACCAAGAGAATAAAGAACATTTGATAATAGGAGTAAATTAGAAAGTTGCTTAAAATGTCATGCTCTTTCTGAATCCCAAAAGAAAAAATTTGGGTTCAGTGTTCCTTTAATGCAAAGAAAAATCGAGTGTATAATGTCTCTTTAAGGGCTGTAATATTGATATAATAAAACACTAGTACAATACCTTTAGAGCTAACAGAGGTACTAATTTTCAGTCCATCTGCATTTGTTTGCAAAGTCTCTTTCACATGGCTTTAAAGTGAATGTAAACTTGAGCGTACTCGCTCAAGTCATAGGATAGAATTAATAAAAATTATTTTAACCTCTCAATAAAGCTGAATAAAAAAAAATAATCTTGCATGCAATAAAGGAAACATTCATGGTTAACCATAATCACAACATGTGGTGATAAAATATGAGCACATGGTTAGATCTGGCAATCTAGAAGGCATAGACATTGTATATATTTGTTTACTACTAAATCAAGGTTTCATATATTCACAAAGGGTTCATGTTATCCGACCCAGCTTATTATAACATGTATAGTTTGTAAACTAAGGTAGGGAAGGAATGGGGCTGGGTTAGTGAGGGAATAATATAACATTAAGATCCATAGCTGTAACAGTAGTTTGAGTCTGTGAGCATTTGCACTATGTATTTAAACCTTTCAAATGGGTTAATCCAGTCTGCTTTAAAGTGAAAATCCACTGCCGATCCTGGGCTGAACACAGTCAGTGATTGGTAGCAGCATACTTATGTCTATTAAAGGCTCAATAGTAATTTTAATCTAAGAACAGTAGTGCATTGAGGGCATTAATAGCTCAAACCCTGGAAAATAGCCCCAAACCAATATTCCTTTCCACCAAACGTTACAGTAAGTACTATGCATTTCAATAGGTAGCCTTCTCCTGACATCCTTCACACCCAGATTCTTCTATCAGACTGCCAGATAGTGAAGCATTATTCAATACTGAACACAATTCCACTGTTCCAGAGTTCAGTGGCGATGTGCTTTTCACCACTCCAGCTGACGTTTGGCATTGAGCCTGCTGATGTGAGGACTGTCTACACCTGCTTGGCCATGGAAACCCATTTCATGAAGCTCCTGACGCTGATGTGGCTTCCAGAGGCTGTAGTGAGTGAAGTAACAAATGATGAGCAATTTCACAATAATAGCACTTACAGTTGACTATGGCTGATCTAGTATAGCAGAAATTTCAGAAACTGACTCATGATGTTGACATGTGCTAGATTTTATGCACCTATTAGTTGATGTGGCTAAAACACCTGAACTCAATAGGTAGCTGGTTTGTCCACATACTTTTGGCCAAACATCTATTTTACAGAGTAACAAAACAATATACAATCCAACTAGAACTTCAGTCATATGTATTTTACCATCAAGAACATTGCTACCTGATAAAAAAAAAAAAAGTAACTAGAACCATGGAAGTCTGGAACTGGATTTGATTATTATTTTAAGTTTTCTTTTTTTGTTCATAGCAGTTTTTGGTCATTCAAGGGGTCATATATACCTCAGTATAAAACAATTCTAATGCATTGGTCTGTTTACTAGAGTCTTTGAACACAACCTGCCAGTAGTTCATTTATTTACCTTGTATCCCTGAGTGATGGTTGAGGCCCTAAACCATAACTCAGGGATACAAGGTAAATAAATTAACTTTGCTGGTTAATCGGATTAACCAGCAAAGGACTTAAACACAGAGGCAATTCTCCCAAGCATGACACGACAGGTCAGCCAATCAGGAGAGTCAGTTTTATGACTATAAAAGCCATTGGCTGTTTCTTGCAAGCCTAGCAGCTACCAAACTCGACTTTACTTATGTGTTTATTCCCCTTGGGGTAAGTAATGCAAAATTACATGCTCTACTGAATGTTAGCATGGCATTTTTTCATTAGAATGTCCTTTTATTTGTTTATTTTTTGAAGAGATATAAGCTAAGCTTGCACAAAAACTATGACATTGAAAATTCAAGGTATGCCATTTAAAAAAGGCCACAATGTGTTTTCAAGACATCAAGGTTGCCAAATTATCCCTATTCATAGCATTATATTATCATGGCACGATTCCACTTCATAACTACACTATAAACATGAAACAAACAATGTGAAAATAAATTGTGCACATAATGTCCTTGTGTAAATAAAGATAAACAAAGATAAACAAACCTTGCCTCTGATGTAAGTTCCAAAATGTATCCAGTAAGTGTATTTGATAGTTGCAGTTTGCCTTAAAGGGACATTATACACTCATTTTTTCTTTGCATAAATGTTTGTAGATGATCTATTTATATAGCCCATAAAGTTGTTGTTTTTTTAAATATATAGTTTTGCTTATAGTTTTTGCTTATTTTTAAATAACATTGCTCTGATTTTCAGACTCTTAACCAAACCCCAACGTTTTAGGAGAATACCGACAGATACCTACTCCAGCTTGCTCCTGTTTGTGTAAAGGGTCTTTTCATATGCAAAAGAAGGGGGGAGGGGGGGGAGTGTCTTATTTCCCACTTGCAGTGGGCTTCCCAGCTACCTTCTTAACAGAGCTAAACTGAGAGCTTCTAAGTAAGTTTTTAAACAGTTTTATACTGGATTTTTATATCAGTATCTGTGCATCTTATTCTTTATAATAGTGTCTATTACATACAGTTATATGAAAATGAGTGTATACTGTCCCTTTAAGTTAATTTTCTGCGGTTTGAATCCTGTTCTCCAGATTCCAAACTTCTAATTTTGTCACTGCGTTACAACTGGATTCAATTTAAGAGGAAATTTTTATTCAATAATTGCAACTTGCTTTTAGTTAAAGGGATACTGAACCCACATTTTTTTCTTTTATTATTCACATAGAGCATGTGAGCTGAGCGCAAATATCTCATTTACATAAGTGCAATTTTGCACTCCACTTGAAATCTGGCCCTAAATGCACTATCATTATAGCTGATCATGTTTTACACAAATTATGGTTTAGCCTTTTATAAATATTTTTATTATTATTTGTACTTTTTATTTCTAGAGTGTAATAAATGTTTCAGTCAGCTGGAGTGCTATTTCTTTCTGTTTTAGAAGTTGCACTACATTAATGAATTCACAGAGCTCCTTATGCTAATCTTATTGTATATGGCTTGGTGTATTAGTATCATGATCTGTTTACGGAGGAAAATCAGGACATCAAGATTATGGCAAATGAGTTTCTTTGGTGCATCTAAACTGAGAGACATATGTTTTATAGTTGCACTGAGCCTCTACATGCATAGCTATCACATAATACTTGTACTTATTGCTTACAAGGTCATTTTTTAAGCTTTGGGCAAATTTACATTGGTGGTGTTAATTGTTTGTGACAGGCCATTAGCCATTAAAATGGCTACCAATTAAAGATAACACCATCTGGCAGTTTACATAGCTGTCAGATTTTCACTTTGCACTCCCCATAATATGGCAGCAGAAAGCTGTTTTTGGCTCCCATTCAGGTATATAGGAGCTGAAAACTATAATTTGCACACAGTTTCCTTTGAGCTCATTAATAGTTTTCCACTTGTTGTATGTAGCTATTAATGGTCTAACATTTTTGACAGCCTCTCTTATGTGTAAAGTGTTAAGATACCCTTTACAACTAGTATTTCAAAATGTGACACATTTAAAGCATGTAACAACACACATATTTAATACAATTATGTTGACTTTTGCCAATAAAGGTACTTCTAACTATGATTATTGAATATATTAAAGACAGAAATGTTTATATTAAAATAATAATTCATAATTACATAAATCTACTGTTCAAAATCATGAAGATAAATATATTAACTAAACATAGGTGTCTGACATGTGTAAATAAACTGGTTCAGGACATATTTAAAGGGACAGTAAAGTCAAAATTAAACTTAAATGGACTGGATAGAGCATGAAGTTTTCATTTTACTTCTGTTATCAATTTTGCTTAGGTTCTCATGGTATCTGTGTTTTATGCATGTGTATCTATGTCTATGTAATGTGTATCTATGTCTATGTATGTTTGTATTTCTGTATGTATAGGTGAGTGTCAGTGATGTGTGGTGAGTTCAGTGGCTGGTGAGGCACTGGATAGCATCAGAGCCAGATAAACACACACATGAACCCGATAGAGGTAGCTTAAAGGGACATGAAACTCAAAATGTTTCTTTCATGATTCAGATAGAGAATACAATTTTAAACAACATTCCAATTTGTTTCTATTATTTAATCTGCTTTATTATTCAGATTTCTTATGTTGAAGAAATAGCAATGCACATGAGTGAACCAATCACATGAGGCATCTATGTGCAGCCACAAATCAGCAGCTACTGAGCCTATTTAGTTATGCTTTTCAGCAAAGCATGTAAAGACAATGAAACAAATTAGATAATAGAAGTAAATTGGAAAGTTGTTTAAAATTGCATGCTCTTTCTAAGTCATGAAAAGAAAAATTTGGGTTCCATGTCCCATCAAATTCACCACCCCCTCCATACATTATACAGTCTCAGTGCTAAATATTAAAAAGCTCTTCCTCCTGCAAGCTGCATCCCCTCTTCCCTGATTGGTCTAACTGTGCTGTCTGCGTATAGCAAAATATGCGAAGCATTAATATAAAAATTGCGAAATTGCAAAATTTATTTATTTTAAATGGACATTTTTATGTATATGCATAAGCATTTCATGTAAGCATTGAATGCACTTGTCCTGGACTTGGCCAGGTGAGAGGGGACGAGTACATCCTCGGTTCGTCTGCCACTGCCACTTGCAGAGTAATGCCAGCATGGGGGGATATTTATGTGGATTTTTTTTTTTTAAATGGCGGCGGTCTGCACTAATGCGCACTATTTATTTATCACATTAACTTTTTTTAGGTCATGTGCTAATAAGTAGTGGGCATCAGTGCAGACTGCCGCCAGGTAAAAAAAAAATCCCCACAAATATTACCACACCAACTAAGTAAAAATTATGGGAGAGTGAGTGGGAAGACTGATGACAAGAAGACCCTCCTGGGAGTCAGTCACCAGCCACAAAATAAGGGGCGCAGGAGAGCTGAGATCAGCCCTCACTCCCTCTCTCTCCCTCAAGAATAGAAATGCCAGGATTATGTTTTTTATCGGCTGTGACAGTGAGAGGCATGTCACTCTCTGTCATTGCCCGTCTTAGACCGGAATACAGGCCAGGGGTACATTACCATGGCACTGCTGGCATTTCTAAATAGGAGGCATGTAACTCACTGTCACTGCCGGTCCTGGCCCGGAATACAGGCAAGGGGTAAATACCGCAGTGATGCTCACCCTTCTAATCCTGAGGGAGAGAGAGTGAGTGAAGGATGGGGAGATGGTCTATAGAGTGGATTGCAGTGCAGAGTAGACTGGGTAAAGACTAAAGCTTGCTCCGGGACCTGGGAGACCAGAAGTGGGCAGGCTAGGCAGAGCCGGGGCTGGGAGTGGTAGGCTCGATCAGCTAGTAGCTCATGCAATGCTCCCTTGTGAGTTTGCCACCCAGAGTTCCCTCTTCTAAGTAGTTCCCATCCACAAATTGTCAGAGAGAGTGCTTCTCTTACACTAACACTGGTTCAAGACATGTTCCCCCATAGGGCAGATATGATAGCTGCCTTGTCTGGGGCTTTTTAATGATTGGCCTAATTATGTCATATGACACCTGACCTGTCAGATAGTGGGTCCACGCTCCATCCAGCAACATCTAAGAAGTTGCACAATAAAGGGAGGCTGAGCTTATAGCTGCCTCTCTTCCTCTATTTGTAGCTTCAAAAAGAGCAGAATGGCATAAGCAGCCGCCATCTTCCGCATTTGGATGCTACCAAAGCATCTGAATTCACACTAATACAAAATATTGTGTAAACTATGTGTGTTTTTGTGTTGGATAATGAAGTACTTTTTAAGAAGCCAGAGGCTTCATGAGGTGCACTAAGAGTATATTGTTTACAGTCTTGGGGCACATTTTGAAATTTTGTCCTGGGAGTCAGATTCTCTAGAAACTGCCCTGGTTGTAAAGCAAAATTAAGAAGTATGTAAACTGGGTGAAAAAGGAAGCCAATAACCCTTCCCCTGTCATACATATTATTTAACAATTAAATAATTTATGAAAACTCAACCATAGTGTTTACCAAAAACATTTTCCCTGTTAATAATTTTGTAGTTATTATTAATTATTTTTATTATGAAGATGTTTTACACCTATAATTTAAAAGTATCAACATTATTCTGTAGAAAAAAATAAATAACAAACAATGAAAACAGATTTTTATTATAAAAAATAAGAAGAATAAAACAACGTGGATATCAGTATAAACTGCAAACCTTGAAACACTTTGACCTCAATGAATGCAAACCAGATTTTAAAATGCATTTTCCTCTTGTTAATCATGCTGATGTTAGACAAAATGTCTCATGGTTCTATAACAGATCCCTAAGCTTATGAAACAGGAAATTATTGGGGAAATATTCTTAACAATGTTTGCCACAGACCATTATTGCTCAATGTTTCAAACATACCATTTGAACGAACCTTAGGGAATATGTGAGTTATTTTTTCATAATTTTCTTATATTTATTTATTTATTTAACAATGGAAGAGTTGACAAGGGGAAGTTGTACGCACTCCAGCAACTATGGGCTAGATTATGAGTGGAGTGCAATATCTTGCTTACTCGAGCACAATATTTGCGCTCCACTCAGTAATACCAACGCACGGAAATTAGCGCTGGTATTACAGGTGCGATGCAATGTGAATGCAACCTCGCATTTGCATTGCCGGAAGCAAAGCACTCCCGAGAGGGTGCTTCCATAGGCTCCAATGGGATTCTCATCTTCATGCCGACAGCCGCAACGCAAGGGGCAAATACTACAGCAATAAATAAATATATATGTATATGCTTATATACATATAAATGTATGTGTACACACATAAACACATACATGTATATGTATATAAGCATATACATATATATTTATAGAGAAAGTACAGTCCCCCATTGTCATCCATGTAAAGGCACTTTTAGTGCCGTTTTTTTTTTCTAACAACCCACATCCCCTCACTTTAACCCCTTATAACTGCTTCGTGCAGTTTAGTTTAAAAAAAATAATAAAGATGCTCATATTTTTATTTTATGTTACTGTACAGCCCTCTTTATTTTGGGGTTAATTGGGGCAACCTTTTTTCATTAACCAGAGATCTAATCTCAGATGAATGATTTCTAGCACTAAGTGTAAAAGTGAGCTCACGGTAGCATTAACCGGCCACTTGTAATGGCTGGTAATTTAACATTCGCTGGTAAAGGGATACTTTTGCCTCTTTACCAGTGAACGTTAAGATAGCACCTCACTTGTAATTTAGCCCAAAGCTGATAACTGATTTCATGGCTTTAGTATGTATTCTGTTAAAGGTACTGTAAACACCTTGAGAGATAATTTGTGGTGGGCTATGTGGAGGTTTAGAGGTTAATAGTGTAGTGGGGTAGTTTTGATGTGGAGGTGTGATGGTTTAGGGGTTAATAGTGTAGCAGGGTAGTTTGCAATGTGGGGTTGTGGCAGTTTAGGGGTTAATAGTGTAGCGTGTAGTTTGCAATGTGGGGTTGTGGTGGTTTGGAGGTTAATAGTGTAGCAGGGTAGTTTGCAATGTGGCGTTGTGGCAGTTTAGGGGTTAATAGTGTAGCAGGGTAGTTTGCAATGTGGGGTTGTGGCAGTTTAGGGGTTAATAGTGTAGCGTGTAGTTTGCAATGTGGGGTTGTGGTGGTTTGGAGGTTAATAGTGTAGCTGGGTAGTTTGCAATGTGGGTGTGTGGCAGTTTAGGGGTTAGTAGTATAGTTTATTGCAACTTTTTCCTCCAGTTAAACTCTCTAGGCAAACTTTCAAGCTGCGTAACGTTTAAGCATAAAATGCAATTGCATTCAAGCAATTAAATTTACTTTCAACTTCTAATACGAGCTCACATTGCTGCTCAGCGCCAACCATAGAAAATATTGGGAGCGTAAATTACTGCAAATTCGCACAAACGAATTTGCAGAAATGTAAACACTGTGCCACTTGTAATATGGACTTGAGCGCAAAAATCACCGCAATCTTGCTATCGCGTTTGCGCTCCTTGCGCTAATGATAACGCTCCTTTTGTAATCTATCCAATAGTAGTCCCATACCCAACAAGTTTATGTATCCTTCAATCAGACCTGATGAGGATTTTCTGTTTTCTGTACATATATCGCAATGCCTGTGTTCTTAACAGGATCGACACTGTGCACACACAAAAAAAAAGAAAGAATTACAATGTTCCTTTTACAATGAGACTTATTTTGGGAGGCTGAAACAAAATAGTGCTTAAAATGACAGCATTTGTTTCTTTGTTGCATCTTTAAGAAATATATTTTAAATGCATGAAAGTTAAAAAACAAAAGCAATGTTCCCCTATGCTGGAGGCAGTGTGGAGGTAGGGGTACCTTGTCACACATTTGGTGGTCCTGCCCACTCTTGCAAGACTATTGGCACGATATAACTGAATGCATAAACACAACTTTAGGAACATCGGTCACACTTACCCCGGTCATAGCCCTATTGAATAATACACCAAAAATAACATGTATATATCGCAAAAAAATATTTAAATGTATGCTCAACTGTGCTAGACGCCTAATACCAAGGTTTTGGAAGAAGCAACAAACCCCTAACTTCTTGATGTGGGAGAGAGAGATGGACCATGTGTTATCATTAGAAAAAATACATTACTCATTTGTAGGAAAACAAAACTTTATTGCAGATATATTATACATTTGGGAGCAGAGATAGGAGTCCAATCCCAGCGGCAATTGTTTTTCATACAGATATCTCCTTTTGTGTGTCTAGGACTATGTATGGTGAAATATAAGCATACTGTGATGTGACAATCTTTACTTCAAGTGTACTGTACTTTTGCTTGTGACATCTGATGGAACAATGTTTCTGTACACCTGTTTACAATGTTTACAATGTTTAAAATGTTTTAAAATCAATAAAAATTATTTAATGGGAAAAAAAGCAATGTTCCAGATAGTTTAGTGGTTTTTAATCCTAGGGGCTCACTGTCCACCAACAGAACTGCAAGAAATAAAGTGAAGGTTAAGTTACCTGTCTCACAAACACAAATTCAATTCTATGTGCCAAATAAATATGTCTCATTCATCATTTTCTTCACATTGAACGTTTTTCAAAGTTATCGCCGTATGAAATTGCAATTTTAATATAATCCAAATCAACCCGTTTTTAAATTTTTTTTTATTATTTGATCACGTTCTCAAAAGCACCAATTGAAAATCTGGCCGTTAGGCGGCCGTCGATCTACGTCACCCGCCTCATATTTTAAATGCGCATGTGCTGCTGTCTTATCCTCCGTTTAGGTCTCCAAGGGCACTCCAGTTTCGCTATGTTGCACATTGGTGATTTAGATTAAAGAGTATAACATGCGCAGGAGTTGTTCACATCGGCGTTTCGCACATGCGCAATAGTTTGTATCGTCGTGCACGTGCTTGGGAGATGCGTATAGAACAGGTGGGACCGCTCTATACGTAACATCAGAGATAACACGGAAGTAGAGGTGGGGAGGAGTATGGATGGAAACGGTAGGGAGATTAATATATATTATAAATATTCATAAATGAGATAAAAATAAACTTAGCGACCATCTTAATGTGCAATTAATTAATGCATTTAGCTATTCAAAGTATGAAAACTTTACCTTCACGTTAAACTTCTATCCCACTGACGAAACATGTACTTCCTATTGATTTCAAAATCAAAATAAAGAGTTTTAACATAAACCCTTTTAATTCAAAATAAATTTTTAACATGTTTGAATTGTCCCATAACAGCCTCATACCCTCCATTTTTACAAAAAAGTTTTCAATTTGAAAAAGCCTTTTCCTTGTTTTCACATCACCTCCCACTCTCAACTACTGTGAGAGACCACCCCCAAGGGCTCAAGGATATTTCTCCACCTAGGCAAAGCTACATTATTCTGCCATTTTTGATAAATCATGTATCTTACCCTTACTTCTTGATAAAGGGACACAGAAATTTGCGAAATTAGCTTGCTGCATAATGTCTTATCTACATTTAGGTACAGAGAATACAGAATAACATTGCTGCACTGAAATGAAACCTTGAACTTAAGCACAAAAGTGTCTTTCTCCCTACCCTAAATTGACAGCGTATATCTTCCTTACAGAAGCGCTGGCCCTATATCTACCCTTTCCTATGATGCTGACACATACACAAATGTTGCTGCACTCCAGTGTACATATACAAGCGTTTTGGGACTGGTTCCTGAATCCTATAGTCATGTTTTATGATACATTCAAATACATATACATATTTATAACACAAGATGCTCTAAGGATTCTCCCAGGGTTCTACCCCGGGGTCTAGTGGGAGTGGGGAATATCAGCATTTGAGCAGTCACCCACCCTGAGCACTCTGACAAGGAGCATTGAGCTTTGATCCGGATGGCAAAAGAGATATTACAGAACCAGAAAGGGTTGAAAGAACGGCTGCTAAATTAATAAGGGGATTGAAAGATTAAACCTAGGAGGAGAAGATAGCCAAACTGGGCTTGTTTACTCTAAGAAAGCGGTGTAGTAGACAAGATATTACATTATATAAATATATTCATAGTCCATATAGAGTAGCCAGGTGCACTGTTTATTCCAAAATAATTTATTGTAACTGGAGGTCATACTTTAAGGCTGGAGGATGGGAGATTTAGCCTTCAGCAACCAAAATGATTTTTTATTTTATTTTTATTTTTTGTTTATTGTAAGAGGATTCAAACACAGTAAGATTAATCAAACTGTGAAGGTCTGTGCCTGAGGTGGTGACTAGTAATACAAAAAAATACAGTAATAAAATAAAAACATAAAAAAAGTTTTGATATATTTTTGTTTAAAAACAGAAACCAAGGTTATGGTTGCTTGTGTGAAATGCGTAGCTATTTTCAAAGGAATTAAAGAGCATTTGTACAGGTTAGACTTTAAAGACGCTTTGTCTTTTTAACCTCACCTAGTATATTGCTATGGTACAAAATTAAACCTAATAGTTCTTCATAATTTAAATTGGTCACGTTATTATTTACAAACAAAACATCTATGTTCATAGTTAAACAAAATTCAACATATGCAATTTTCCAATATAAGTAATATAATAATAGTTTATCAGAATTCAGCTGTGAACATGCCTAAGTCTGTTACAGTAAATCATTATCATTTGCAAACACTATAGAGTATTCTAAAATTACATTCAACAACTTTAATCCTAAATGTCTATAAGGGAAAATATTAAATACATATCTATTTAATGATATGTATTGACTAGTGTAGCAGACATGGTTTTATTAAGCTTTGCAATTATAGGCTGGAAATGACTTCAGGTACATTCTGATAATAATGACAGAACAAAAAAATATAATTATTTACATACTGAGTAGCATAAATTTGTGGTTTACAATCACAGTAACTTAAATCAACAACAAGCCTTAAAAGCCAGACACAGTAAGCTATTACAGCAATCCAACATGACTAATCAAAATTGTAGACATGTGCAATTTGTTTCGGCCGAATTTAATTTTTGGACGAATTTTGGCCGATTCAGAGATTTGAATGAATCTAAATTTCCGAATTGGCACCTAACTAAAATCCCGAAGTATTCCGAAAATGAATAAATCAGTTTTTGAATTTTCGGATCCATTCTCTATTCATATTCGAAATTTTTAATTGTTCTAATCTAAACCGCAGTTCCCTGACATTGCCAACACTAACTAAAAAAGCTATTAACCCCTAAACCGCCAATCCTTGACATTGCAGACACTAACTAAATCACTAAATAAAGTTATTAACCCCTAAGCCGCCATTCCCTGACATCACCAAAACTAACTAAACCTATTAACCCCCAAACCGCAGTTCCTCAATATCACCGACACTAACTAAACCTATTAACCCTTAAACCGCCATTCCCAAACATCGCCAATACTAACTAAACCTATTAACCCCTAAACCGCAGTTCCCCGACATCACCAACACTAACTAAAACACTAAATAAACCTATTAACCCCTAAACCACCATTCCCAAACATCACCAACACTAACTAAACCTATTAACCCCTAAACCACCGTTCCCAAACATCACCAACACTAACTAAACCTATTAACCCCTAAACCGCCGGCTCCCACATCGCAACAATATAAATTAAACTATTAACCCCTAAACCTAACATTCCTAACTTTAACATTATTAAAATAGACCTAAATTAAAGTTAGAATTATTAACTAACTACATATTTAAAAATAAATAAATACAAACTTACCTGTGAAATAAAAATAAAGCCTAAGCTAGCTACAATATAACTATTTACTAACTACCTAGTTAAAATAAATACAAACTTACCTGTGGAATAAAAATAAAACCTAAGCTAGCTACAATATAACTATTTACTAACTAGCTAGTTAAAATAAATACAAACTTACCTGTGAAATAAAAATAAAACCTAAGCTAGCTACAATATAACTATTTACTAACTACCTAGTTAAAATAAATACAAACTTACCTGTGAAATAAAAATAAAACCTTAAACTAATAAAATCTTACATTACAAAAAATAATAAACACTAAAATTACAAAAAATAAAAAACAACCATTACAAAAAAATAACAAACGAAATTATCCAAAATAATATAAATTATTCCTATTCTAATACCCCGTTTAAAAAAAAAAACACCCCAAAATAAAAAAAAACCTGATCTATAATAAACTACCAAGGGCCCTTAAAGGGGCCTTTTACAGGACATTGCCCTAAAGTTAACAGCTCTTTTGCAAATAAATAAAAACAAACACCCCCTAACATTACAAACCCCCTTGCCACACAATAAAAAAAAACACCTAACTAACTGAAAAAAATAAAATAATCTACTCATTGCCCTGAAAAGGTAATTTGTATGGGCATTGCCCTTAAAAGGGCATTCAGCTTTTTACTGCCCTTAAAAGGGCATTTAGCTCTTTTTCGGGCCATTCAAATAAAAAAAGCCCTAATTTAAAAAAAAACAACCCCAAAATCTGTACTCACAGTTGCTAAAGTCCGGCGAAAGATCATCATCCAGACAGCTCCATCTGTATCCATTGCGGGACCGGCAACTTCTATCTTCATCCCAGCGGAGGAGGAGCGGTCGGTGGATGCGCGGAGGCAGAGGTCCAGGCGGACCTTCAAACGGAGGTCCATCGGACAGACGTGGAGGTCCTCTTCATGCGATTGTATGCCGCACACTGAGGATTTAATACAAGGTACCCCTTTTATATTGGGTTACCGTTGCATTCCTATTGTCTGAAAAATGAAAATCAGCCAATAGGAATGAGAGCTGCTTAAATCCTATTGGCTTATTTAAACAGCCTGGACCGCCATCTCTGCGCATCGACCGCTTCGCCTCCGCAGGGATGAAGAAGATGCCGGTCCTGCGATGGATAAAGATGGATGCGCCTGGATGAAGATGCTTCACCGATGGGATGAAGATCTTTCAACGGACTTCAGCAACTGTGAATTAGTGTTAGTTTTTTTTGTTTTTTTGGGGGTGTTTATTTTTTTAGATTAGGGTTTATTTTTTATTTTAATGGGCCAAAAAAGAGCTAAATGCCCTTTTAAGGGTAGTAAAAGAGCTGAATGGGCAATGCCCATACAAATGCCCTTTACACGGCAATAGGTAGATTTTTTTTAGTTAGGTTTTTTTATTTTGAGGGTTTCGGGGGGGGGGTTGTAATGTTAGGGGGTGTTTGTTGTAATTTTTTAGCAAAAGAGCTGTTAACTTTAGGGCAATGCCCTACAAAAGACCCTCTTAAGATCTATTGGTAGTTTATTAAAGATTAGTTTTTTTTATTTTGGGGTGTTTTTTTTTCTTCTTTAAACGGGGTATAAGAATAAGAATACTTTTTATTATTTTGGATCATTTCGGTCTACATTACGAGTTGTGCGTTAGGCTTAAAAAGCAGCGTTAAGAGGTCCTATTGCTGCTTTTTAACGCCCGCTGGTATTACAAGTCTTGAAGGTACAGGCTCACCGCTCACTTTTTTGGCCAGACTTGGAAATACCGCAAATCCACTTACGTAAATTGCATATCCTCTTTTTTCAATGGGACTTGCATAGCGCCGGTATTACGAGTCTGCCAAAAAGTGAGCAGGAGACCCTCTCCTGTCAAGACTGGTACCGCATTCTAAAGTCAGTAGTTAAGAGTTTTACACTACAACGCTGTAGCATAAAACTCTTAACTAAAGTGCTAAAAAGTACACTAACACCCATAAACTACCTATTAACCCCTAAACCAAGGCCCTCCCGCATCGCAAACACTAAACACAATTTTTTTAACCCCTAATCTGACGACCCGGACATTGACGACCCGGACATCGCCACCACTATAATAAATATATTAACCCTAAACTGCCGCAATCCCGCCTCGCAAACATTAGTTAAATATTATTAATCCCTAATCTGCCGTCCCTAACGTCGCCGCCACTATACTAAAGTTATTAACCCCTAAATCTAAGTCTAACCCTAACCACCCCCTAACTTAAATATAATTAAAAGAAATCTAAATAAAAATTACTATCATTAACTAAATTATTCCTATTTAAAACTAAATGCTTACCTATAAAATAAACCGTAAGCTAGCTACAATATAACTAATGGTTACATTGTATCTATCTTAGGCTTTATTTTTATTTTACAGGCAAGTTTGTATTTATTTTAACTAGGTAGAATAGTTATTAAATAGTTATTAACTATTTAATAACTACCTAGCTAAAATAAAAAAAATTAAGGGAGTATTGGGTGGGTTTTAGAGTAGGTTTGGTTGTGTGGGTGGTGGGTTTTAATTTGTTTTGGGATTTGTAATTTTTTTACAGGTAAAAGAGCTGATTACTTTGGGGCAATGCCCCGCAAAAAGCCCTTTTAAGGGTTATTTGTAATTTAGTGTAGGGTAGGGCTTTTTATTTTGGGGGGCTTTTTTATTTTAATAGGGCTATTAGATTAGGTGTAATTAATTTAAATTTCTGTAATTTGTTTATTATTTTTTGTAATTTAGTGGTTTTTTTTGTACTTTAGCTAATTTAATTTAATGTAGGTAATTGTATTTAATTTAGTTAATTTATTTAATTATAGTGTAGTGTTAGGTGTTATTGTAACTTATGTTAGGTTTTATTTTACAGGTAAATTTGTCTTTATTTTAGCTAGGTAGCTAGTATAGGTAGCTAGTAAATAGTTAATAACTATTTACTAACTATTCTACCTAGTTAAATACAAACTTTCCTGTAAAATAAAGATAAACCCAATGTGATAAAGATAATAATCTTACAGCAGTGCCTCCAGAAAATATGTCGGTATATACAAGGGTTGTAACATAATTTACTTATTATTATTATTTAAAATAACCTCCAATTAAAATGTATATACGAAAAAATAAAACATTTATATTTATTCCTAAATTCTTGAGATTAGTTAAATGTATAAACACATTGAAATATATTTATATAGAAACTAGAATAGATTATGAATCAGCTATACACGCTTATGCTGTTATAATATTCTTTACAAAGTAAATACAAAACATATCTCTAAAATGGATCTTACTTACAATGAATCACATAAAAATAGTACAATAAAATAGCAGAATATTCTATAATTAGCCAATAACTCTAATTCAATGCCCAATATGGATTACAAGCTTACTCTGCTTAATTTACAACAATCAGATATTTAAATACAATAGCCACTTTTGAAATATCTCACAATAGCTGCAAATAACTTAATAAACACCAGAGAGATTTACTTACAATAATAAGCCTGACTTAGAGATATGAAATACAAAAGACCTTTATCTAGCAAATAAGATTACTTAGCATCAATATGACTGGTTCTAATTTACACAGGGCTATGGATATAACTTAAAACACCAAATATGTTCTTTAAATTACCAGCTGCAATTTAACTATAGTCTTAGATTACCTTTGTTTAAAATATTAAAAATATAGAACAGCCATACGTTACCACATAGCCAATTATATGTGTCAGCTTTTTCAGATAGAATCGGTTCATCTCATATAAAGGAAGGTATTGCAACATGGATAAGAAAAATGGAAAAAAGTAGCCCAATTTTGCTTATAGTGATTGCGTCCCAAAAAGGCAGCAAGGTTATCAGTCAAAATTTTTGCAAGCAAATACAAGGGGTCTATCCCCTTGCATGAGGTTATTTCACCTGATACAGCCCACCCCTTTTTATTCTAATTATTAGTGAACCTTTTTGGATATGCCCCACGGTGCTGTCTCTGATAGGCTACTGGGAATGCCATTTGGTTGTAACACTGGATTTAGGCTATCGGGGGCAGCAGAGAACTAGAAATACAGTTTCATTATCAATATTGTTAACAGTCTAGTATCTAACCTTTAAAATATTTATTAAATATCCTTTAATTTCCGGTATCAACAAACCAAATGTTCCATGTGTATTGGATTATGTCAAACTATTTACCCTGAGTATTTAAAGAATAAATATGAGTATACTTCTAGTATCATTTTAAAATGCATTTAAAAATCTAATTTTTATGAGGGGACTTAAAAGGACTCTAATACTTTCAGTATGAATTTAATTAATATATCAATTCATAATCTGATATAACATTGTTTTGAATGCATGAAAACACAGATATGATATACTGGTTTCTGACAGGTCTGAAATGAAAGAAATAATGTGGTTATTCTGACACAGTTAAACATTTTAGATTGATTATATAGCTACTTATTAAATTCAGCAAATATTTATCTAATATATTACTGTTAGGCATTTTTTCCCCTCAGATCCACAATTACACATTTATACCATAGTGAGGTATACCTTAACTGAAAATTATACATAAGTTGTACTTAAAAATGAATTTCAAAGTTATAGTATAGACATGTGTTCATAATGTGTATTTAAAAATTCCCAGAGGCTTTGTGACCTAACATTTGATTGCCATGTAAGTGTTAATTACTATTTTCCTGAGCTTCAAAAGCAAAGTTTCAAAGAGTCATTGTAGACAGTGTGTCTGTATATCTCCACATGGGGTCATTACCTGATAACATTTATTACATAGATTTTGATCTGAACAAATGTGATTTAGCATATTGAGTGGGGAGGGGGTGTGATGTGTAATCAGCAAGGCATCTCATGTCTGACCTCAGATTTGAAATACACAGAATGTATTCAGCAATAAAATAAGCATGCTCAAATCTAATATTTGATAGATTGCATACTTATTTTATCTTATTATATATATGTATTATCTACTGACATTCACAGATACCCTGACATGATGATGTACAAAATGTAATGGTACAAGGGAAGGGACTTTATAATGTAATCCTCCAAATTTCTTATGAACGTTAAAGGATATGAAATCCAAAAAAATTATTTTGTGATTCAGACCATTTAAAAACTAAATGGGAGATAGTTCAACACACTATCAGAAAGGGGCACTCCTATGTCCTACTCAAAGTGCTAGTGCAACAATACAAAAATGATAAAATAATAATAATAATAAAATGATAATGTGAATTATATATATATATATATATATATATATATGAAAAGTCACTTCAGAAATATATGTCCCCAAGTAGAAGTCCAACATAAACAGAAATGGCTGCACTCTCCTCTCCCACAGGTGTAGAATCTAAGAAAAGTCTACGTGAGAACAGCCTGTTTTGTAAACTCGAGAAATATGAGTTCCATCAGACTCAAGTAACCTTCCTAGATTATGTTATCTCCATTGCAGGGTTCTCCATGGATCCTGACAAGTTATCTGCAGTTCTGCAGTGGCCTCGCCCAGTTGGTCTTCGGTCTATTCAACGTTTTTTGGGGGTCTACAATTACTATAGAAAGTTTATTAAAAACTTTTCTTCCTTGGTCAAAGCTATCACAGACATGACCCATAAAGAGAATGATCCACTCCATTGGTCACCTACTGCCATTAAGGCCTTTGGTAGTCTTAAGACTGCCTTTGCTGCCACTCTAGTTCTGGCTCATCCTAACCCTGTCCTGCCTTTCATTCTTGAGGTCGATGAGTCTGAGACTGGAGTAGGTGCCCTCTTGTCTAAACGTCCTACGCCTGACGGTTCCTTGCATCCGTGTGGTTTCTTCTCTAAGAAATTGTCTCCAGCAGAGTTCAATTATGAAATTGGCGACAGAGAATTTCTGGCCATAATTTTGGCACTCAAGGAATGGAGGCATCTACTCGAGGGTTCTAGCGTGCCAGTGCTCATTCTTACTGACCACAAGATTTTAACTTATCTATCTGAAGCAAAACGTTTGTCGCCCCGACAGGCCAGATGGGCACTATTTTTGTCTTGGTTTAATTATGTGGTCTCCTACCTGCCTGGTAGTAAGAATGTTAGGGCTGATGCCCTCTCTCGACAATTTTCGCCTCTGTCCAAGGATGAGTCTGTACCTACAGTCTCAGAATTGTGATGTCATCACTTATTATTTAAAGGGCCTGTGTTCAGTTTACTTTGCCCTTGCGTTGTCTCAGACCTGTTTGTGAGAGCTCCTGTGTATTGCCTGGCTGTCTGACGTCCCTCCTGGTTCCTGATCCCTGGCTTGTTCCTGACTCTGTTGTTCTCCTTGTTCCTGATTCTGGCTCGTCTGACTACTCACTTTGGCTCCTGACTCGGCTCGTCTGACTATTCGCTTTGGCTCCTGACTCGGCTCGTCTGACTACCAGCTCTGTTTTTGATTCCTGTCTTGTTATTTGACTTGTGGACTTTTCATTATTTTTTGCTATTAATAAAGGTGTGATTATTTTTGCACTTCTCGTCTCAGTCTGATTCCTGGCACCCTGGCAATCTCAAACTTCAATACCAGTGCTGTGTATGTTGCTATTGAGCTCTCCTTCTTAGTTGATTGGCCCATCTATTAGTCTTATAGGGGCATGTCAATAGACGCATCATCAAATGCAGTACACACACCCGATAACTAGGTGACCCACAAACAGTTTTAATGTGGGGTTCGCAAAAAATAATATTTCAAATTGATGTTGTTCTGGTGCGCTCAGATGGAACAGTTTCAATACGGGGGTCGCAAATGTAATATTGCAGTTAAATGTTGTATTGATGTGCTCTAATGATATAATGTATCAAGGAACAGTTAACTATATATGAATGAAACTGTTATATTGTGAAAAAAGGAAACTATGGGATTGAACTAAGATGTCTAACATAGGTATAATGAAACAACAAAAATACATATTCGTGTGTGGATATTAATCAGTCTCTTGTAATTCTGTGTGTAGAGGAATGCTACATATCTGCAATTAAATGCAAAGTGTAAAATCGGGGCAAGATAACCGCTTGTGTAAAAAAGAATATTGTTAAGATTGATCTTGGCAAAAAATGTGAAGATTGGCTTACCAATAAGGGGATATATAATCCTTGCGGTGCACTATCCCTGAAGTGGATACTCAAAATAATTAAAAAGTGTATGTGTGTGTATGTGTGTTGTACAATATATATATATATACATCCCAACAAGTAATGTGGGTGAATAATTAGAAAGTGTGTAGGGTGAATATTGAAGTCAGGAGTACCTAAGAACATAATTATAATAGTGTGTAGGGAGTGAATAAAATGTGTAATGTGAAAGTTTAACATCTAAGGTACTAGAAAAACAGAACCGTCTGACACAGTGATAAAACCATACTATAGATTCAGGTTTACAAAGAAAAATCCCATGAAAAATAATAAAATACAAAATTATTACGCAACATGCATACATCATTAGTATATGCAACCCGTGAAACCATTAAACATATATGATAACACACATTGCATACATCATAGTCTCCTAGTACAAAACCTCTAGATAAATACTGCAGAGTCAATTACTTCATTTAGGCCTACAGGGAATAAAGATTGACATTTATAGATCCAAAAGGTCTCTCTTTGTCTAAGTTTGGTAAACCTGTTGTAATTGTGATTGGATGGAATACTCTCCAAGGGGGTAATTGTCATTGTACACTGGCCCTTGTCATGTTCATGCACTGCAAGTCTTGACACACTATGTTTTAGAGACATTTTGGTGATGTTTCTGAGATGTTCACTCCATCTGATCCTTACTTTCCTAGAGATGCGTCCTATGTATTGGATGCCACATTTGCATGTGAGAACATAGACAACAAAGTGGAGCTACAGGACAATCATCCCCTTATAGGGAATATTTCTCCAGTGGCATTAGACCTTAAAGATTTGGATCCATGAGAGATGGATTTACATATCAGGTACCTTTTCTTCCCACATTTGAGTACTCCCCTCCTTAATTGTGAGGATGGTGAATGTGGCTTCATTCTACCTCAATCTCTTTTGGAGATCACAACTTTACTGGGGGCAAGTTTTTGTTTTAAATTGGGCACCCTTGTAAAAACTAGTTGGGCTCTTTTTTCCAGTGTTTTATTCAGAATATGGTCTCTAAGGAGGCTTGGCCAATGTTTTTTTAGGACTTTTCCTATTGCCTTATGATTGGAGTTTAATTGAGTTACAAAAAGTGGTTGCCCTATTGTATCTTTCTTTAACTCATCTTTTTTATCTTTAACCTTTGCCTTTTATGAGCTAACGTTACCAATTGGAGCCTAGACACAGTTTGGGTATTGCTGAAGATCCAGAGTTCAGCTAGCTGGGTTGCTGCAAACACCTAGTCTGCATCATTTGGCACATTAGGGTGCCACTCATAAATGTGAGCACCATGTGCTTATTGGAATTATACATTTGTGGTGTTTATTGATACACACATGCGGGGCCTCTTCTGTTATATCGTTGTTTCTTAGACCATTTAAAAAAAAGTTTCCAATTTACTTATTTTATCAAATTTGCTTCACTCCCATGATAATCTGTGTTGAAGAGATACCTAGGCACCTGGGGCACTATATGGCAGGAAATTGTGCTGCCATCTAGTACTCTTGCAAATGCATAACATTCTTGCAAAACTGCTGCCATATAGTGCTTCAGAAATGGTCCGGCTCCTAAGCATATGTCCCTGCTTTTCAACAAAAGATACAAAGAGTATGAAGAAAAAATTAAAGAGAAGTAAATTAGAAAGTTGTTTAAAATCACATGCTCTATCAGAATCAGGAAAGAAAAAATATATTTCATATCCCTTTAACCCTCCATATAAAGAAAGTTTGGGCACCTCTATTTTTGACAGTCAGTGCTTAAGATAGTATGTAAATGTAGAGGGATATCATAGAAAATCATTAGAAAAAGGGTATAATAAATAACCATGTTTGAAGAAATAAAACCAGCTCTCAATTGAGTATGCAAATACAACAACTTAGATTGTATAATACAATCTATATGAGCTTTGTTGGAGATCCCATTCCAAAACCATGGTGATTTATATGGAGTTGCTCCCCCCCCCCCCCCCATTGTGGTTCTAACAGCTGTCACTCTTCTAGGAAGGCTTTCTACAAGATTGTGGTGTGCGTATGTGGGAATTTGTGCCTATTAAGGGAAAAAGAACATTTGTGAGGTTAGGCACTGTTGGATGAGAAGGTCTGGCTCATAACTGGCACCTTTCACACACTACTACTGTTGATTCAAAAGAAAGCAAAAAACACAAACTGAAGCAAATTCCATTTCCAATACTTCAAAGTGGAAAATAGCTCAAATAATTCAGGGTAATATCTTAGGTAGGACGCTAAGATTGGACAGACTGAATGGCCTAGAAAATGTTATAATGTAAAAAAACAAAAAAACTATTTGGTAAAATAGCAGATGGTAAGATGGCTGCCTCCAGACGTCACATAGAAGACACTTTTTGATGTTTGTAGAGATCATCTAAGATGAAATTTTAATGTTTCTAGTTTCTAGCAAAGACTCTGCACCCGCTTGACAAAAGTCAAGAGTATTAGAGAGATCAATCTACAGTTGGATCTAGAGTTAAAAGTGTAATTTGCGTATTTGCCACGTACCACATCTGTACAAATTTAATTAATTACTCTTTTTCTTTTATTGTCTAAACCCCATCTTCTCCAATTCATTTTTAATGTTTCCACCACTTTGCTCCATATTACTGATTAACCTGCACTAGTTTCTCTACTTTCTCTTTCTTCTGGCTTTCCATTAGCATTCAAATCTATCTGCTTTATTTCAGTTCTAAAATTTAAATTTCTAAATATTCACTTCTCTGCTTTATGCATTAAACACAATTTCAGACAACAATCTCAGTCAAGGCTCACATTTAATAACTGCGATGGCCCCGCTCTAAGCAGTATTCAGGGCAATATAAGGAGCTCTGCCGGCCTGCCTACACGTAGAGAGAACCACCCTAGGTACGCACCTAGGGTGGGTCGCTGCTCCCTTCAACCTGGCTATCACTCCATCCAAAAGGTTTGTTAACAGGGCCAAGACCTCCCGCCCTTCCCTAATAAAACTCTTGCCTCCATCTAAGAAAAATGTATAAACCCGCAGCTTAAAGTTGAGAGGACAAAGCAAATGTAATACTATCCAGGAAAAAATCTATACCTATGTCAGAAAGATATACACCATCTGGGTGATATAATACCTTTTTGTCGGCTGTCAATTTTGTATGACCAATGACAAACCCACGCTGCTCCCTGGAGGTCGTTCCCACTTCCCTATTCCCTTTCTTCCTCACTCAATAGGCTGCATCAGATGATTCCATTTATCTCCAATGCAACCTAGCTACCACATTTGACCATCCAATGCCTAACCCCTCACACCAAACACTTGGATTGAATGATCATTATCAACTCCAAAGCTGTAATTGCACCAAGATCATTCTCCCTAAATGTAGCACCACAAATATGAAGCTTTCCCCACCTCCTTAAAGCTTCTTTTAGCAAAGATGGCAACTCATGCCACCTCATGCTCCTACAACCCAACCATCTCAGTGTTGATCTAGCTGGAGGAAATCTGAACTGCTAACCACCTGGCCATGTCAGAGCTTTGATAGCTGCCCAATGAATAAATGAATGGCCAACTATCCACACCTTCACCGCGTGTTGAGCTAAGCCTGCAAAACTAAACAACAAAACATTTTAAATACCATTTTAAAAGTTAATTCATCTGAGCACATTTATTTCTTATATCTGTTTGGCTAATATGGAATTGTTTTTAACTTTTATTATTGTAATACTCCAATCTCTTCTCTCCACCTCTACTCTGTTTCAAACTACACCTCCCCCTATACATTATTACCAGGCATTTTCACAATACCATTCTCTTTCTCACATCTGCACATCTAACACCATAATCCCAGATCTGCAAGCACTATCTCTCCATTCCTCCCTCTACCACCCACCCTAGTGTTTACCTTAATATATAAACACCTCCTAATAGCAATTAGGAGCAGCTGTCACTAATGATCCAGAATAGAGACACTACTTCATTTTCACAGCCTCTGTACTGACACTTTACCACATTATGTTACTCTTTTCCAATCCTCATTCTCTCACTCACCACACACTTTTCCTTATTACTTCCCTATGTCCTCACTCACTCTCAGTTTACCCTGCCTTATATCAGACATATTTCTCTTCTCCCTTACCTTCTGTGTCCATTCCCTCTCCTTTAGATTGTAAGCTTAAAAGCCTCTCTACCTGTAGGCCACTTTGTATTGTGCCCAAGGGCAGGATATTCCTCTCCTTTTGTATAACTCAATTATTGCACCTACAACTGTAATGTACCCCTACTATACTTTGTGTATGTAATGCATCCCTGTAATGTTTTATTATTACTTGTATAGCGCTGTGTAATCTGCTGGTGCTTTATAAATATCTGATAATAATAAACAAGCTAAATTGAACCAAATACAACTTACGTCAACATAACTAAGATATTTTATGAATTAGACCCCCCCAACGGTCTAATATACAATTTGATCATCATCTATCTAACTTGCAATTGCCTTCAGGTGATGCCCTGCTCTCTGTCAAAGACGTAGCCGCCCCTATTCGGAAAGGAATGAGGAGCAATCTTTTATAAATCCAAGCCTATACTAGCAGCAGACCTCTCCAGAATCTACCTAAATTGAAACCTCCTTGTGTGCTAGAAATGTTTACACCCTTTGCTGCATACAGCATTAAAGTCACCAAGCAATCGCACAGAATAACAATCACTATCCACTCTCGCAGGCAATGTCAACCACACACCTCTAGCATCCTGATTCATCTTAGACCGGGGGACAAACAACAGTACAGCATCATCATTAAAATCTAAATTTTTACACTGCCCTCCGTTGTCTACTGCAAACCTAGAGGGAGCCACCAGCTCCCCCACACGCAAGGCTCCAAAAAAGGCTAACACAAAAGCTGCCCTAACAGAAACGCTTTGTAGTCTGAACTACAAATCCCATCTAAAGCACACAGCAGTCTCCTCAGTCTCTCTAGCATAATAGGCTCCCTAGCGTCTGCCTTCTTAATCTCCTCTCTTTTTCAACCATGCACCAGAAAAGTTTTAGTCGCGTCAGGGAAAGTGAAAAGTTTATTAAAGAAAGAGACAGCCGCCAATTTAGCCATAACCACACCCTTTCTCACAGACCTTGCTCTAAGAAAATTTAGCCAATCCAATGATGTTTCCTGGAAACCCTGCGACAAAGCTACTCCCTGGTGCAAGCAAAAGGATTCCCACTCCCACCAGTGCATATTGTAAGAGGAACAAGTAGCTGGAGCCAATGCAAACCGAATTAGGGGAAGAAGGGATGACTAATTTCTGCAAGCTGCCAGAGAGAAGGCGTACAAATCAGACCCTCAGCTTTCACCTCAGGAGCAAGCAACCTAAACTGCGTCCATTTAAAGTGGGACAACGGGTCAGCTATGGCATTTTTCACCTCTGGGATGTGTTGCTAATGTTAAGAACTTGACATAATGCACTACTACTGGCAACGCTGCTGACAAATTTTGAATAGAGTGGACTACACTCTTATTGTCACATCAAAAGACAACTGCTCTATTCCCGAGATGTCCCATACATAGCTCCAGTACCACTACTATCGGGAACAAGATTCCTAGTCAGACCCATATCAACCCACATCTGCAGCCATTAACCGGCGCACCATTCGCTTAGAAGAAAGCTCCAAATTCATGTGCACCCACAGCAACAGTTAATAGATGTAGTGCTGGACTAGAAATTGCAGCTTCTGGCAACAACCTCACCCCATTAAAATTAATCAAGAATCATTCCCACACCAGCAACTCTTCATGCATATCCCTGTTCAGTATCACCTTACTTTGCTGACACATTTCCCCCCTCAATGGGTATTCCAGCCCTCTGTTGAAGGCCTTACCCTTAGGGATAACCCTACACGCAAAATTTAACAGACCTAGAAGAGATTGAAGTTGTCTTACGGGCAAGGATGAAGCAGAAACAGCCACTCTGCTTCCAATATTTTAACAACCTTATCATCTGGTAGATTACTTAAATTGTCTCAATCTCAATACCTAGAAATGTCAGGCGTGTACAGGGTCCCTGTGTCTTATCTTTCACTAAAGAGACACCAAACCTTTTCATGAGCTATGCAGTTGTTCTGTGCCACCTCTTGAACTGCCTAATGAAGTGACTGCAAGAAACTGCACAACCCATTGGAGGATAATGATCAACAAAGTATTTCCCCTCAAACTTACACCCCATGAGTCTAAAGGAAGAAGGATGAATTGACAGCAAGCAAAATGCTACCTCAATATCCAGTTTAGCCAGCAACACTCCTTCCCCAGTCATCCTAGGGACTGGTTACGCACCGAGCTAAGCTCTGGATAAATAGCATCATTGACCGACCGACCGACCTTTGGGATAGGAGAGGTGCTGTATCAACCGGAACTTCCCAACCTCTTTTTTAGAATCCACACCAGAGAGGAGATTACTAAATCCTCCAATGGACACCCATGGAAAGGACTGGCCATGTGCCTGAAAACAACCTCTTTTTCCCTGACTGCTTCTGGAAATTGGTAAGCAGATTTCAAATTCCTGTGCCTGTTTGAACCTAACACAAAGGTGTTTACTTGGATAATAAACATTTTTGTGTAACCCCACCAACAGCACTCAATATTATTGCTGATCCGGGTATAATCTCAACCAAGGCTCAAAAGCGTCCACATCAGTGGCGTGGATGCCCTTATTCCTAAAAAGGTCCTTTTCCACCTTGCCTAACTGATGATTGCTCTTTGTGGCATGAACAATCACTGCCGGGGTAACCCCCACAGTGCTTGCACACATGGCAAAAAATGCACGACACCCCGAGCTCGCATTGGCGCTCCTGATATTTCCAGCATTCCTTGCCTTTGTGTCTGTATTTGGGAAATGGTTTACCACCCCCTCTTGAGGTGAAGGGGAACATTTTGGCTCTAACTGTGCTCAAAGCTGCATGTCTATAGCCTCAAAATTAAGAACTGGGTTCCCTGCGAAACTCCTCATCATAAACCCTCCATGATCCTTCCCTATAACGCCTCTGAATAAAGTCAATTGTATCCATGTATTTAAGGAAAGCATGAATATGTCCTGGGTGCTTCTCTAGGGAACAGGAGGTGAAGTAGCGAAAGCATCACTGCCATTCTTCGAATGAATCTGAGCTTATGAATTTATTGGGTCCTTACTATGTTCTTTCTGCCTGTAAGCCTCAACTGATAGTTCAAACATGTTTTTATATTTACTATCCTGTATTTTCCTAATAATCCTGGACTTTAAATGTGCATGTAATGAGTGAAGAAAGCAGGGATAAGTATTCCTTGCATCGCAACTTGGGTCCTACTGCAGTCTGATCTTGAGGAGCCTGCACAATCGGTGTACTAACTTGTGATGAACTACTAACTTGTGCTACACCAGCACCTTTGTCCTGCACCACTGACAACCTTGAGCACCCTAGACATGCACTTCTGTCCTTTGCCCATCAAGTCTAAAGACCTATTGCTATCAGAATCTGAAGTGGATGTAGTGTCTGATAGTATAGTGTGAGCGTGGGGTACCACAACAAACTCCCCAGCACCTGCAGGTGACTCAGCCTCTCTATCCTGAAGATACAGATCAGCCGGACTAGATGAGAAGGAAGTGCCCATGTCAGTTGACCTGCTGCTGGAAACAGCAGCTGGAGAATGACCAAGATTCGCAACAGATGTGGACTACAACATTTTTCTTGGATTCAGAACAGCTGCCTGCAAAACAGAATCAAAGCCGGGAGTACGAAGGCCCCCAGTGACCATGTCAGCCCTTTGCCTACTGTGAACCTCACACCCAGCATCAGCCAGCTTAGACGCATGCACATTCTTCTGCTGGCCCTGGACTATCCTTGGCACATCCTTTCCAGACCTCTCACTGTCTTCACAAAGCTCTATATCTTCCTCAATCACTCCATCAATCCTTTCACTCCAGGTTTCTGAACTTGGCAACCATTCCGCATAGTATTGAGAGTGCCCAACATGTCTCCTCTTACATAGTGCTTTGCCAATTCTAGAAAATCCCTCCTGTGGGGCTATAACACCTTAATCACCACACATGCCACTATCATCCGCCAATGCATCCCTGCTACTAGAATAGCCTTCATTTAGGGCGTGAACTCCTTCCTCGCAATGCATACCCCCAGCATCTGTGTGCTAGACATTTAAAGTCCTCCTGACCGAAGCCCCTTTCACTTGCGCCAGTCCGCATGTGAGACCCGCTACTGGGTTCTGACCCCAAGGCTGGCTCCACCTTTCCCACAAGCCCTCTGCCTAACTGACCCTCATGGGGTTCCAGTACTCCTGGTTTACCTATGTACAGGGTGCCCAGACATCTCCCTTAAGTGGACCGTCCGCCCACAAAGGCCACCCTTTCCGAATTGGCACACCGGAAGTGTGTCACCAGAAGGGGTGTGACTGGAAGTTGGTACCTCTTGTAACAATGATGGGGACAGAAGGCCTGCAGACACCACCACCATGCGGCTAGGCCCACTCATCAACCTGGCCTCACTTCAAATCAAGCAGGTAAATCCAACCTCTACACTTGCAACATTGTTGCTAAAATTCCTCATACACTCCCCACACATCTTTCATTCCCATTCCTCCAAGCATTAGCCCTTAGTGGCATTCCAAGCCTAGGAAGGGCTTTCCTCTATCATTACCATTTAAGGTAGTGACCTCTCTTAATGGGACATTCAATTTATTTATTTATTAAAAACATATTACAATTGTTTTAGTTTTTTTTTTTTAAAAAGAATCTCATTTCCTTAGTAAAACAACTTTATTTTCACACTACATTATAGAGCCATTTTGACTCCTCTGTCAGCTACAGAGGTTATGATTTCATTATTCAGATCACTTTACAATCTTTTAGAATAATTTATATAATGATCCTTCTACAAAAATCCCCATATACTTTAAAGTGGTTGTCTGTCCTGCTACCACAGAAATTAACCTAAAACTACTCCATAGGTGGTACTACACACCGCAAAAACTACACAGACTATTTTACAAATCCCAAAACAAATGCTGGCGCTGTGGTCATGTTAATAGTGGCATGGCCCACATGTGGTGGTGGTGCACTGCCATTCAAAACCTATGGAGATCTGTCATTTCTGAAATAGAAGACATACTTGAGACACAATTTCCACTAGATCCCTTGCTCTGGTTGTTAAACAAGCCCCCCAAGTTAAAACATAAACCTTCCCTCAAACTACTTTTCATAATGTCAAATAGCATAAAATTTTTGATAGCCAAAAACTGGAGATCAAAAGAACCACCTACTATAGAAATGTGGGTACAAAGAGTATCTGAACTAATCCATCTTGAAGAACTGTATTATTTAAAAACGGACAGAATGGAGGTGTACTCCGAAATCTTATCATTATGGGAAACATACCTCAAAGATAGCTAGACGGGTCCTGTATTTACTTTCAGTCCTGTGAAGAACCGGACTTACCTGTGGGATGGAATTTCCCTTTAGTCAAACAGTAATATAAATAAATGAAAGGAATGAACTCTTGTGCATAACCTCCTTTATAAGTTTTGTCGAGAATCAAATTATAAGGTTAAGTGTGCGTTGTCCCAGTCCAGTTCAATGTTAAGTTAATTAAAACTGAATTAGCTTCATATCTAACATGCTGTGCTTTACTTTATATGTATCAACACGGAGCTGCGTCTCCACACCCTGTAACTCTACCTTTATTATCTTTTCAATAAAGCTGATTCAAAAAAAAAAAAAAAGTGGTTGTCTGTCCTTGAAGAGCATACCTGCTCTCTATGCTCTGCCTTATCCTGGAGCTGCCACCCCGTTCCTGATAGGCCCTCAGTCTAACCCACTTCTTCCAACAACTCAATAAAACATGCTGCTACCATGACCTGAATATTAAGTCATTTTTTGTGGCCCTTGAGTGCTCTTTGGTTATTCTCTGGTGCTAAATACCTTGACCATTTATTTTGCTGGTAATCTTGAAAAGCAAGGGTCCTCTCACCTTCCCTTTGCACTGTTCATCTAAGCAATGCTGTGGGCACTGGGGATTATTATTTTTTCACAGAAAATTAAAACTTTTTTCTTTGTTATTGGTAATATTTGAACCTCTTTCTTATTTCCATTGTAATAGTGATGATTAAGAAATTACATAGTTCTGTAAGTGTTCTGTTATTATGAGGGGCTCAAAAGTGTGAGTATGAAACTGTATTTCTGAAGACAACCATATATTGCATGTGCCCTATATGACTTTACGATTTGTCTCAAATATTACTCACTGTACTTTTTAATATATACATCTAAATCTGAACTAAAACACCCAGAACAAATACTGTAGATGCACAAGGATGGTCCATAACAAGGAAAAATGTAATTCATTAAAATATATTGTATTGTGTCCTTGTGAGGAACTTGGAATTGTAAGCCAATATATCAAATTACTATCTAGCCATCTTTTTAGCCCGGGGCTCTATCTCATCTTATTGTTTTGCTTCCTACATCCATAGAGAATAAGGTGGGGAAAAAAATCCTTAATATTATATTTTCTCTTTCAACACTTATGAAGGTTATGCTTTTCATATGTTTTTCTTTACTGAAATGCTAGTATTTTTAGCTTGCTAATTTAACCCATTGGATGCTAAAGAGAGCTGCAATACATTATTTGCCCGGAGATTAACATTTCTTTCCATTGGAATTTCTATGTGCCTCCTTTTTGCCAGTGATTTATTAATCCTTGTTATAACATAATTATGTATGAGAAACAGGAATATATAGTATCTATTCTTGGCTTCTTTTATACTCTCCTTTTGTGTATTATATAATGTATTTTATAAAGATGTATTGAACTAATGTACATTGTAGATTTGTTACCCGAGGGACTGTTTGTTTTGATAATATGCTGAAGATCATCTTTTCTCTATTTATCTCTTCTGTACGATTACTCCAAAATGTAATTTATTTGAGAAAATAATATAAAAACAACATTAAATATGTCACTAGAAAGATTTGAAATCTTACACTTAATGCTATTAATGTTAGATTGTTGCAGCTTCTTATAATACAATTTATTATAGTCTATAATTCCATCGTCATTGGCACTTGCTGATTTGTAAAATGACATGCACACTTACTCATTCAGTAGTGAGGTTACACTATTTTTACACATTCATGAAAAATCACGTGAAGTGATAATGAGTTGATCTAAGCAACAACTCCACTCTGCAAACACAATCCACCATCTTTGCCAATATGATTTTACCAAGGTGCCCATTGTGCAATATGATGGAGCCAGTCACAGTTAAATGATGAAATACAAAAAATACCAGCCCTAATGAGGAATGCGTGCACTCTAATAGATTAAAAATGGTACAAAGGATCAAGTCAATATCATATATGGCAATCAGATCCAATTGAGATATAAAAAATTATTTAAAATGGTGAACAATGTTCCAAGTACAGTACTTGTATCTGAGTACCACCTATCGTTCCTTAAGGTGAAAAAAACGCAGTAGGAGTTCCTGTGTTCATCATCATAGTATAGGAAATCCATAACCATCGGTGTAACTGCACACAGAAAGATTGCTGCTCCCTGTGATAAACAATCCAAGTCCCTCCGAGAGGTATGCTGCAAAAATGTAAAACAAAAACATCACCGCAGATACTCTGAGTGTAGTATTTAATGAAAATGCTTAAAAGCGCATAAAATGAAACACTTACAAGAAAGTGAACAATACAAGCAAATCAGTGCATCTCACCGGATCCTGAAATAGTCTGCATACGATAGTTTGTGATATTAATGCAGGAACAGTTGGGCCAACGGTGGTGTATAATATATATATTAAAATCACCAAATAAAGTCCATCAAAGATGGTCCCTCAGGACAAAGGCGCCCTCTAGAGGCTTCCATCGATGGTTAAGGAGAGATACACTAGGATTATCTCTTCTTGAAACAAAGTGGAGAAACTGCAAATATGAAAAAACAGAAAAAGGCGCTCCAATGGTGCAGAAGATCACAACAATTGTTGGAAATTGTATCAATACATCACTCTACAGACTGATACTCACAAAAGCAGCGCACTATGTGGCAGTGCAAGTCATGCAGGCTGGATAGATCAGAGCTCACCAGCTGGCTCACTCCAGATCGTGGATATACCAATGGTTGCTGCAAAATAAAATGCAAGGAGGGAGGGGGAAGGGTGCTCCAATAGTGCATGAAATCACTACAAAATAGAGAAAAATCCCAAAGACCCTCCAAAGAATATACTCACAAAAGTGGCGCACTATATTGCAGTGCAAGTCAAACAAGCTGGGTTAATATGAGTCCTCCAGCTAGCTCACTCAGGCAAACAGGTACCAGATCCACAGTTAAAATAAAATTAATACAAAAAAAGCCCACTCAGTTTTAAATAAAACCAAAATAACCTCTATGCATAGAGGGCTATTTATTGAAAAAAATATATTTAAAATTAAATATAATCTGCAACGCGTTTCAAAGTGCTTATGGCACTCTTTCCTCAGGCAACTTTGGGATTTTTCTCTATTTTGTAGTGATTTCATGCACTATTGGAGCACCCTTCCCCCTCCCTCCTTGCATTTTATTTTGCAGCAACCATTGGTATATTTACGATCTGGAGTGAGCCAGCTGGTGAGCTCTGATCTATCCAGTCTGCCGGACTTGCACTGCCACATAGTGCGCTGCTTTTCTGAGTATCAGTCTGTAGAGTGATGTATTGATACAATTTCCAACAATTGTTGTGATCTTCTGCACCATTGGAGCGCCTTTTTCTGTTTTTTCATATTTTTTAAAGACCCGAATTTTGCACATAATTTGTTTGTTTTCATCTTAATCATATTCATATACATGAAGATTTTGTAGAATCAATAAAATAAATGGTGCAAACCTGAATGCAATCTTATTACAGCGGCTGGTGGAATGGAGTCACAACACTGACCATAAGGCTTGGGTCCAGTTGGACAGGAAAATATTTAAATTAGGAAATGTGGGCACTTTAGCCTGGCTCCCTCCCCAGAAACACTTCAAACTGCTTGCAAAATACCCATTGGTCTCTGAATGCTTCAGCGAATATGATAAATTATTCGCCACAAGCACGGATATATCCACCCAACACTCACCTATGCTACCAATTAGGGAGAATTCAGATATACCTTACAATGTTGGGAAACGCTCCCACAAGGACACGTATAGCCTCAGAGAAGGTGTATTGTTCAGCACTCATGTTTCAGCAGCAATTGCAGTAATAGGACCAAGAATTATTTTCGTCTTTGTTCGGATATGCCCATCTCAGTCACTTTCTAGCTCATCATAAGCACAAACCCAAACTGGACAGAGGTCTTACTCCTTTTGAACATCTATGCATTATGATAATCAACCCCAGACACACCATTTCGATATTATATAAACTCCTCCTAATAATTAATGTATCCATGGTCCCATCCTATAAAAACACATGGAACCATGACTTGGGAGTTGAATTCACACACACAGCTTGGCTCAAAACCTTTAAAATATTTTAAAATGGCGGGGCGGAGCCAGACGTCGAGGTGAATGGCTGCACTTTGAGTGAGCTCCTGAGGCAGCCCCAGATTAAACACTTAAAAATGTGTGTTAGGCACAAGAATCCCACTCCAGGTATGGATGTATTCATCTGAAGGCTAATCCTCACCCTTCGGCCCTCTCATTTTGCCTAAAAAAAGATGCAATCGCACTTCCGGTTCGGATCCGGCCCTGGCCGATTACTACAGTCCCCGGCTTCAGTTTGGGCCTAACATAAAAATCACTGAAAACTGGAGAAAAAAGGCCTGCATCGATTCCAGCACGACATCCAAGGTCACTACTGCTCCTCAAGATGCCCAAGGCTGTTTTTTCATGACTGAAACGTCGACTTTGCATCTAACTAAATTCAGGCTTTTTCTAGGCCTACACTGTCCTAATCAAGTCTCAGCAGGATCAGCTCCCACTGTGATGTATCATCAGGATAGGCAATCAATCTTACCAAGTAAGGCTGCAATGATGGTGAAACTGTATTAATATACTTATTCATAGGAGATTTATCAGTGTGTGGTGCTGTACATCGCCATGATTATGAAGCCTGTTATACTTATCTTATCTTATCACTACAGATCACATAACTTGCTTCTTTTTATTATGCCTTACACCTGAAAGCTATTAGCAGCACTTATCTACTTCTATATGGGGTGATTTAATACTTCTCAGGCCTATATATCAAATCAATCCTTGCTGTTGGTTGTTTTGGCAGATTTATATTGATAATTGCAAAGCTGATCAATCCATGAATATTGTTTCATCTGCATTTTTTCTTGCTTTAAATCACTGTGCTGCACACTACTGCAACTGAGCCTCAGCTATACAAGCAAATCTACTCTCTACAGCTCAGACATGTCTCCAAAAAGGCAAGCAAAGCAAGACAGAATGCATAAAAGCCATCATAGCTTAACAGCTTCTGTGAACACGTTTTTTAAACCGCTTGAAAATCCAGACTCATCACCAGGAGCCACGGATTCTGCAGAAGATATACCACAACTCCAGGCCGGCATGGCCGCTAAAGCTCCTGAATCTATGCAAGTCACACAAGCATAACTAGAAACTCTTCCGTCTAAACAGGACTTTACAAATCTAATTTCTCAGGTGAAATCCTGCATCAAGGAGGAAATCTCAGAATTGCGCAAAGAAATGCATGAGATTGGAGACAGAGTAGAATTTCTTGAAGAAGAATCTGAGTCACAGCAGTCAGATCTTGCAGGCCTTATTCAGAATGTACAAGCTCAGAATACTGTAATTGCTCAACTCCAAGATAAATTAGAAGATATTGAAAATAGAAGCCGGCGGCAAAATATCAGAGTTAGGGGCATACCAGAGACCATCACTACAGAAAATCTTCATACTTATCTACAGGATTTGTTAAAGGAACTTAAGGGTTCATCACTCTCAACTCCTCTTACCTTGGACAGGTACCACAGAGCATTGAGACCTAAGCCCAAGGAGGGCCTACCACCTAGAGATGTAATTATAAAATTCCAAGACTACGAGCAAAAGGAAGACATCATGAAGCAAGCCAGGATCTCTTCGCCATTGTGCTTCCAAGGATCTGCACTCTCTATCTACACTGACTTTTCCATAAGAACTTTGCAAAAGAGAAGGGAATTTGCTCCACTCACCACAGTGCTAAGAAATCACAATATCTCATACAGATGGGGCTTCCCTTGCCACATACAACTGATGTGGGAAGGCCAGAGGAAAACTTGCATGTCTCCAGGCGACATCGAAGATTTCTGCAAAGAACTGAATCTTACACCTCCAACCCACAACCAAATGTCTTCATCTACTGCCAGGCAGCTGAATAATATTCCTTCCACGGCTCCTAAACCTCAAAGGGCACCTTGGCAAACAGCAGCTTCCAGAAGACAGAAGAATACTACAGCATCCACAACAGAAAACGGGTGAGATCAATCCAATGTACTAGTTTTATATGATCTTTTTCTGACTTTCAGGGGACTTTAATCCCAATTTAATATAACTAGCTTTATGTTTAATAATATTGTTGCATTATGCCTTTTACTAAAAGTTTATTAATGTGCCTACACAGACTTCTGATCCACTATAATCTCTGATCCACTATAATCTGGGGCTCCACTAGCCCCCTTCTAGGAACTCTATTTTACTTAAATGAATCGTAACGCTAGGTTACAAATTCTCTATCTAATCATTACCCTTGCTAATACAAGCAGGGGTTATCTGTTTGTTCACCATTTGTTCAAAAAGGTTATACTTGTTGTTAACATATTTATTGTTATTTTGTTGTATTATGCATTGTTATTCCTTGTAAAACTTCTTCACAGAGTATACGAAATTAACCTCTGTTTTGATCATGACTTCTCTTTTGACATCTCTTATAGCTATTCTATAATATACTGACATAATGACTCGAAAGACTCCCGACCAACTGTTTACTTTACTCACAATCAATGCCAAAGACTTAAATTCTCCTTTCAAGAGGTCCAAAGTGTTTCATGACCTACACCATAAAAATGGCAGCATACTGTTCCTGCAGGAAACCCATTTTAAACAAGGCAGCGAACCCAAATACTTCTCATCACATTACCCAAATCATTTCCATAGCAGTAACACTAAGAAAAAAGTCAACAGAGTTAGTATACTTATACATAAATCGGTCCCATTTGAACTTCTACATAAAGACCAAGATGAGGATGGGAGATATTTGGGTTTACATGGGCTATTATATGGGAAACCAATAACTCTTGTAAACATCTATGCCCCAAACACAAATCAAGCCCCCTTTTTTCAGCGCACAACTAACTCCATACTTATGTACCTAAAGGGCCCGCTGTTGTTGGCGGGGGACTTTAACCTTCCGTTGGACCCAAAGCTAGACAGTTCCAACCAAACTCTAAAACTCCAGGGCACTACTCTACATTCTGTTTGGAACAATCTATCACTACTTACCCTACATGACACATGGCGACACTTGTATCCACAGAAAAGGGATTACACGTTTTTTTTCTAATCCAAAAAAATCCTATTCTAGCCTTGATTACATCATGGCCAACAACTTGTCCCTATTAAATCTACGCCATTCTCGTATTATTCCTATTAGCTGGACAGACCACTCTGCTGTTAGCAGTTCCTTTTTCTGGCCCTCAATACCAGTACGCCCATTTTTGTGGAGGCTTGATGAATTACTATTGTCAGACACCATAGTATCGTCAGAGGTAGAGAAAGCTCTCCAGGAATACTTTACCATCAATGCCTCTAGTGTATCTACCCCAATTATTACATGGGAAGTGCATAAATGCGTCCTCAGAGGGATATTAATTAAGCAGAAAGCCATCAAAAACAAACAAAATAGACAGAAATATCTCACTCTCTCACAAGAAATAAATAAATTAGACTACTCCCACAAACGACACCCTACAGACTTAGATACCCTAAATAAGATAAACGCGGCTAGACTCTAACTTAATGACCTTCTAGATATTAAAGCTCAGAATACTGCTTTTCTTCTACGCCAAAAATACTTTGTACAGGGGAACAAACCGGGCAAACTCCTAGCTAGAGCCCTCAAAACTAAACAATCCACTACTTATGTACAGTCCCTAACGGTTAATGCATCCACGAAGACTTCAAACTCTAAAACAATAGCTAATAAGTTTCGTAATTATTACAATAAACTTTATAATTTGCATCCTTCCCGCTCTATAGAGGAACATTCCCAAAAATGGAAAAAATACCTAGACCAAATCCAAATTCCGCAGGTCCACCCGGAACATCCCCAGCTCTTAAGCCAGGCCATCACTCCTCAGGAGTTGGATTTGGCTATCCATTCCCTTAAAAATGGTAAAAGCCTCGGGCCGGATGGCTTCAGCAACCTTTACTACAAAACTTATAAACAAACCCTCTCTCCCCACCTTTTAAACCTCTTTAATTCCATGGGCCCAGATCACACATTCCCCTCAAGCATGCTGGAGGCTCTTATTACAGTTTTGCCCAAGCTGGGTAAAACAGCAGATTCGCCATCAAATTTCAGACCTATATCTCTACTGAATGTAGACCTCAAGATCTATTCTAAGATCTTGGCTAATCGTCTGAATTTAGTACTTCCATATTTGATTCACAATGACCAAACAGGGTTTGTCCCGCAAAGAGAAGCCAAGGACAATACAGTTAAAGCTTTGCACCTACTTCAATACTCACACAGACAGAAAATCTCAACCCTTTTGATTTCCACATACGCAGAAAAAGCGTTCGACCGGCTAGACTGGGCGTTTTTGACATGCATTCTCCACAAATTTGGCCTACCTAAAGAATTCATATCCAAAATTAACGTTTTATACACTGTCCCCACGGCCAAAATCAAGGTTAATGGCCTCTTGTCTGACTCCTTCCCGATTCGAAATGGCACCCGTCAAGGCTGCCCTCTTTCGCCATTGCTGTTTGTTCTCTCTATGGAAATTCTGGCGACTATTCTACGCACCTCAAATTCAGTAGAGGGCATCAAAATTAAAACTTCAGAGTATAAATTGGCCCTATTTGCTGATGATCTTCTCATAACGCTCACAAACCCTGTGAGCTCACTCGCAGATGCCCACTCAATTCTCAAGGTATATGGAGACATGTCAAATTTTTCTGTTAATTACGAGAAATCAGTCATCCTCCCAGTTTGCGTTACTCAGACAGACTTAACAACCATCCAAAGTATCGCCCCATTTACATTCAATTCCCAATCATTCAAATACTTAGGCATATATCTATCCCCCATTCTGGAAGAGTTGATCAGACTCAATTATGATACTCTAACATCACACATACTTTCAAACACTGAGAACTGGTCCCCTAAATCTATATCTTGGTTGGGTAGAATAGGAGCAGCTAAAATGACACTACTCCCTAAGATGTTATATATTTTACAGACAGTACCCATTCCTCTCCCAAAATCCATGATTCCAAAACTCCAATCAATCATCAATGCCTACATTTGGAAAACTAAGCACCAATTATAGCTAAATCAACCCTATATAGAAACCCTACACAGGGAGGCCTATGGGTCCCTAATATACGCGAATATAGAAATGCTATTTTCCTTTCCAGAATTATAGATTGGTGCTCATTTGAAGAGCATCATCACAAACAATGGGTCAAACTAGAACTGGGATCCTTGTGCTGGACTGATATAAACCGATCCAAAACCAAGTATCTTAATAACCCAATCATATATGAGACTCTTAACACTTGGATAGAGATAGTTAAAATGCACCCAAACCTGTCCACAATTCCCTCCCCATTGACGCCCATATTACAGAATGATAGCTTTCTACCAGGACTCACCTTTACTCCCACAGGTGTTAAGGATATTCACCTGTTATTACCGGCCTATACACTGACAGAAGGTGGTGACTTACTACCTAGACACTCTATAGACAGAAGGTGGTGACTTACTACCTAGACACTCTATAGAACTTTTAGGTGACGGGTTTTTTAATATGTGGTTCTGGTACCACCAACTCAACCACTACTTCCAGACATCACACAAAATCCATTTAACTAGGCAACGAACACAGTTTGAGACTTTATGTAGCTCGACCTCTCCCAACTCCCACACAATATCCCGTGCGTATAAACTACTTACAACACCATCATTTACCAAGGCTTGGGACAGAGATTTACTGTTTTTAATTCCAAATTCAGATTGGCATTCCATTTTCTTAGCTGTAAAAAAGTTGGTGCACTCGGCTAAACTTATAGAAACTAACACAAAACTACTAACCAGGTGGTACCTCATGCCACAGAGACTTAAACACCTTTTCCCTTGCTCCTCCAATCGTTGCTGGAGACTATGTAGAGAAGAAGCTACGCTATTCCATATTTGGTGGGCTTGTCCCAAAATTCAAACATTTTGGACATCTATTATAACATATATTCAGAACACCATTGGCACTTCGATGCCACACGACCCAATTACATACCTGTTCCACAAATACCCTAAACTCAATTCACTATTACACTATAGATTATTGCAAATAATGATTAATAGTGCACATCAATTAATTCCAAGAATGTGGAAAAAGGATACAAGAGGTACAGCTCAACCTCAAACTAGAAAGATATCATTATCTTTTATTGAACAAACTAGATACTCATGCAGAGATAGTGTTTCTATGGGACTCCAGGCCCACTTAAGAGCTATGTCATGACTCCTTTATATACTCTGACCTACTATACATAGACTATTCAAGACGATGTCCACTACCTGTATAAGGTGACAATAGGCCTCGCAAGCTACCATAGACCCTCACACTTTAGACTTGGACGTAATTACTACCAAATGCCACAAGGCATAGGCAAAAATTGTGTTTGCTTTGATGAAGACACATGCTAACTAATATACTTTAACCAAGAATTAACAAATATACATGGCGATTACAACTGTTTATTGTTTATTGTTACTAGTTTATTATGTTATAAAAGGAAAGAAAGATTGTAAAAATGTATGGCCCACAATGATGGAACTTGCTCACCTTTCAAAAGAGCCATATAGTTAGCTCCCCATTGAACTTTCCATGGACTCACTTATTTGAGCTTTATATGGACTCTACTTCTGTAATTGGGACTATGTCTGTATCTTTCATCTTGCAATTGTTTATCACATTTTTTTTCTACATATGTATGTCTCTAACAGAAATAAACAATATTTCTTTAAAAAAAAAAAAAAAAAAGTTAAAAATGCTTGCGTTTTGGCCCTGATTCAGGAAATGTATTTAAAATTTGTGAGCAGGTGGTACTTAACCCCTGTAAGACGACATCATATTCTTCTTCCCTTAGTAAAAGATGCTGGAGAGGTTGCGGCTTCGATGGTGGCGAATTACATATATTATGGTCAAGCCCTAGCTTGCACAACTTTTGGTCTGAGGTACTAGCAGTCATGTCTGACATATTAGGTGCTGACATTCCAAACAACCCTGAAATATTACTGTTTAATGCTCTATTAAAACTCAAAGATGTGTGAAATTGTGAAGGGGGTTAGGAGGTGGGGAACTCAGAATGCAGGAACAGATACACTGAACAACAAAAGTATTTTTAAAAGCTTTACTCGACAATAAGCAAAAGAACAGTTGGTAGTTCAAATTAAAGATCACAGAAACAGCAAGTTTGTACATAGGCCCAAAGCAGAACACTAAAGTCCAATACAAAGTTCAGAATACTTAAAGGGACAGTTTACTCAAAAATGTTCCCCATTTAAATTTGTTCCCAATGATCCACTTTACCTGCTGGAGTGTATTAAATTGTTTACAAGTATTTACATTACCCTTATATTGGCATTTGAAATAGATTATTTAGCCATCCCGAAAGTTTTTGGCCTCAAGGCCAAGCTGTGTAAATACAGCCAGTATAAGAAATTACACTCCCAGTGGGTTATAGAGGAGATAAGGTAATAAAATGTTAATTTTCCATTGTTCTCTCCAAGTACTGGTATTTGGTTTATGGACAGATATAAGATAAAGAAGCAGATATATGTACACAATGTGATAAGGGAATGAGATCTGATTATACCTACAAGCTCAACCCAATTTATCAGATCATGGCTTCAAAACACAAAAAATTGTCTAATTCTTATACACAAATAAGCCTTAAAAAAGCAAATCCCATACATTTTATACTCTGCAGCTGGTAAAAAAGTAATTGGAAACACATTAAGGGGAAAACTATTTTATAGTATACTGTCCCTTTAAGTAGGTTGCAGTAACAAAGTCCAGTGGACACTGGTGCTTGAAGTTTACAAAGTTTTCAAATGACATATTCTAATGGATTGGAATGGGTGCCTAATTGTGAAATATATGGTTTGTCACTATGGAAAAATGACATGTGTGACCTCTAGTGGTCAATTCTCTGCTTCATCACTTTCAAGAAAAGTTATTTTTTTTCATAGATGTCCGAAGGGAGTTCTGAGCCACTACACAAAAAATGTTAATACCTTTTGCACTTTTATATTTCTATGGCTCAATGGAAACTCACATTTTGAGCAACACCACATTGTATGTGAGCCATCAAAATGTGCTGGCTCCTTCCTGGAGTATAATTTGTAGTAAGTTGTAGTTTTATAAGTAAAAAGCTGTGTTTCATAGTGTGTTACTGAGCAACATTGTGACATTCACTATAAAATGTCAGGTATTGTCTTTATATCTGACCAGCTTTAGTGAGTAAGACACTTTGGAACAGGTTCCTGTACAATGTATGAGAAAGTTTTGCTTATTTTCTATATAATACCAAATAAGCATAAGCTAAATAGACAGATAGATAAACAGTTGATAGATAAATAGATAGAAATATCATAGACAGTTTGAAGCACATATTCAGAGGCAGCTCTAGCGTTAGTGAGGCCTTAGTCAAAGCCAGAGTATGAGTTCCCTCTTGAAGCATGGAACCAAACTTGCTAAAATTAACCCATTAATTTGATTTGTATGCATTGTCTATGTTTAAGGCAAACATTTACAAACACATGAGCCTGGGGTTTACTTGTGGCTCATAGCATTTTAAATTATGTTAACAAGTGTGTGAATGGTTCAATGTTCTTGCTGGTTCTTGTATGTGGAATACATTTCTCAACCACTGGTTTAAGGGGAAATAAAATGCCTTATGTTAAAACTATTTATGTCTGATTTTGAAACTAATAAGACACTTATCTCTGGTGACTTGCTAATAATGACAACTACCACAGCTCCATTGGTGGCATTCCCTCCACAAGCATAAGAAACATGTTTAATTGTTAACACTGTTTTTTGGGGGGGAAACCCTCTAATCTACTTTATTAAACGTATTCCATTTTTCATACTGTTAAACGTTTTATTATCAAATAAAATATATAAAAATAGTTTTGTCTGTAGTGAAACAGAGAAAGGTTTAACTCTGTTTTCTGCTAGAAAGGACAGCAACATATACAACATAAACAGAGAACCTGCAGAAGGTGCAGCTCCGCCCTGCCTCATCCATTTATTGGAGCTTGGCTACTGTACCTTTAAGAGATCTCCGGTTGAAGGTTTGAATTTGGTGCCTGATATAATTTACTTTATTTTTAGACACGTATAAATTCCATAATGATGGCAGAGATTAATTGGAGTGTTTGGAAGAACCGTCTGTGCTATTTTATAGGACTGACACACGAGGAGCAAATAAGAAAAATAAGAAGACACTATGGAACCGATTTATCAAGGGCTGAATGGCCCCTGTTTCCGTGCGAGCCTTCAGGCTCACCGGAAACAGCAGTTATGAAACAGCAGTCTTAAGACCGCTGTTTCTTAACTGCTCCGCTGCCTCTGAAGCTGCAGACATCAATCTGCTCGATCCGATCCTATACGATCGGGTTGATTGACACCCCCTGCTAGCGAATCTGCAGGAGGTGGCATTGCACAAACAGTTCACCAGAACTGCTTGTGCAATGTTAAATTCCAACAGCGTATGCTACAGCATATCATGTCGTACAGATATTGATAAATCGGTCCCTCTATATTATACATGCGCATATATTTGAAATGGACTGAATAAATAAAAAATAATTTATTGGTTTAACAGTTATATGAGTGCAGTTATAATTTGGAATTACCATGCATAGGGCAGAACTGTTCCAAATATCACACATCATATCCCAATACAAAATACTGAAAAGTCCAGAAAACAGTTAGGGCTAGATTACAAGTGGAGCGCCCACAAACGGGCAAATTTGATTAGATCTCTGGTTAATTTTCTAAAACTGCCCTAAATGCCCTCAAAATAGAGGGCATTATAGTTTTTTATTTAAAAAAGATGAAGTATTTTTTTAAAATAAAAAACTACTGCACTAGGCAGTATTGGGGCTCTAAAGTGAGCCGCAGTGGGGTGTTAGAAATAAAACGGCACTAAAAACTGTGTGTTCCCTGTAAATATATATGTATATGGATATATATTAATGTGTTACTATGTGTATATACACATATTAACACATAAATATATATGTATATAGTCATATATATATATATTTTTACAAATTGCTGCCCATCACTGCGCTACTTACCCCCTGGGCTGCGCAAGTTCTCATGCCGTGAGTCACGGCATTAGAATGAGGCTCCCATTTGAGCCTATGGAAGTGTGCTATGCTTCCCAGTAATGTGAATGCAAGCTTGCATTTACATTGCTTTCAACTTGTAATACCAGCACACATTAGCATGGTATTACTAAGTAGAACGTTAATATCACTCTCAAGAAAACGATATTTAGCGCTCCACTTGTAATCTAGTCCTTGCTGTTCATTACCCATAGCTTAAAGTGATGGTAAATTTGCTTTATATTGAAAGAAGATCATGAATCTCCATATTTGTTAATAGCAGTTTAATTCATAAAATAGTCTTGTAGATGTGCAAGTTATTGATTACGGTTTAGAAGTTTTATTATCTGCTCCCTCTGGCCGTCCTTTACAACACTGCTTTTTTTTCTTGAGCTGACATTTCTTTTTCAATCAACATTCTAGCCATACAGCTTGCAAAAAAAAAATACATAGCGTTGCAGAGCCGTGCGGCTGTTACTGAACAGCAGCAATAGGAGAAGCAGGCACTTACCATAGTTAAACAGTAAACAGCTAATCCGAAAAAACATTTTTGTTTTTCAGCAGTTACTTCCGAGCAAAAAAGCAAAAGGAACAAACCTGCAGTTCCGAAGTAAAACTAGTTACTGGTACTTACTGCAATTCCATCTACACTAAAGCCACTGTTTATATAGTGTTAGCTCCCCTGACAGCTTGGCACCAATAGGATCCTTTAAAGAAGTGCTCCTATTAGGATTGCCAGGTGTCCATTCCTTGTGTGTTAGCTAAATGTAAAAGGTATCCTATGCCTCAATTCAATACAAATATATAGCAAAAAAAGTGGGGGCACTCATGGGGTCAAATCACTGTTTACATGTGTTACCGGCACCAAAAGAGTTAAAATTATTGATTTGTATGTTACTGGCAGCCAAGAGGTGAAATGACTGCTCATTTGTAAAAAAATATACACGTGGGATCAAGAGTGGAGGCTAAACACCTACCACCGTGCCCAGTCACCAACAGATTGCCCAATATTTTTGTGGAAGACAACCCTAGTTCCTATGCATCAGAAGAAGAAAGGGAAGGAGACTGTGCAGACTCACCACTGCTCACTCTGCTTCAGTTTGCTAACTCCCTGTCCCTAAGGGGAAGGCAGAGGAAGCTGGAGGAGGAGTCTGCTGCTTAACCCCTTCGCTACCGGGAATTTCAGAGAAAAACTTGCACAAATTACCAGAGAATTTAACATTTTTGCTATTGCTCAGTTTGATTTGCCTTTGAAAACTATATATATTTTTAAAGTAGACATCCCAAGGTAATGACCTCGGCCCATTTTGGTATATTCGATGCCACTATTTGGCCTCCAAATACGATTATATATAAAGAAAAAAAATTAAATTTTATTGCAAACTTTGAGTGTTCTCACTGAAATTATTTACACACAACTACTGCAGTCATAAGACAAATAGTTGTAAAGGCTTCTCAGGGCCTTTACAACTTTGCCATTGCTTTTTGGCAATTAGAATGCTGCTAGTTAGGGAAGAGATGCACATTGAATGTCGCCCCTGACCAGTTCTGTGTCTGTGTGCATAATGAGGTTATGCTGCTGGGAGCCTGCAACTTCCCCCATGGAGACAGGACAAGAGTGGACTGGGTCTGAGAGTGACTGACTCAGTCACTGAAGTGCTGCCCCTTGTCAAGTGCTGCCTGGGTCCAGTATGCAGTTTTTTATATATATACAGGGAGTGCAGAATTATTAGGCAAATTAGTATTTTGACCACATCATCCTCTTTATGCATGTTGTCTTACTCCAAGCTGTATAGGCTCGAAAGCCTACTACCAATTAAGCATATTAGGTGATGTGCATCTCTGTAATGAGAAGGGGTGTGGTCTAATGACATCAACACCCTATATCAGGTGTGCATAATTATTAGGCAACTTCCTTTCCTTTGGCAAAATGGGTCAAAAGAAGGACTTGACAGGCTCAGAAAAGTCAAAAATAGTGAGATATCTTGCAGAGGGATGCAGCACTCTTAAAATTGCAAAGCTTCTGAAGCGTGATCATTGAACAATCAAGCGTTTCATTCAAAATAGTCAACAGGGTCGCAAGAAGCGTGTGGAAAAACCAAGGCGCAAAATAACTGCCCATGAACTGAGAAAAGTCAAGCGTGCAGCTGCCAAGATGCCACTTGCCACCAGTTTGGCCATATTTCAGAGCTGCAACATCACTGGAGTGCCCAAAAGCACAAGGTGTGCAATACTCAGAGACATGGCCAAGGTAAGAAAGGCTGAAAGACGACCACCACTGAACAAGACACACGAGCTGAAACGTCAAGACTGGGCCAAGAAATATCTCAAGACTGATTTTTCTAAGGTTTTATGAACTGATGAAATAAGAGTGAGTCTTGATGGGCCAGATGGATGGGCCCGTGGCTGGATTAGTAAAGGGCAGAGAGCTCCAGTCCGACTCAGACGCCAGCAAGGTGGAGGTGGAGTACTGGTTTGGGCTGGTATCATCAAAGATGAGCTTGTGGGGCCTTTTCGGGTTGAGGATGGAGTCAAGCTCAACTCCCAGTCCTACTGCCAGTTTCTGGAAGACACCTTCTTCAAGCAGTGGTACAGGAAGAAGTCTGCATCCTTCAAGAAAAACATGATTTTCATGCAGGACAATGCTCCATCACACGCGTCCAAGTACTCCACAGCGTGGCTGGCAAGAAAGGGTATAAAAGAAGAAAATCTAATGACATGGCCTCCTTGTTCACCTGATCTGAACCCCATTGAGAACCTGTGGTCCATCATCAAGTGTGAGATTTACAAGGAGGGAAAACAGTACACCTCTCTGAACAGTGTCTGGGAGGCTGTGGTTGCTGCTGCACGCAATGTTGATGGTGAACAGATCAAAACACTGACAGAATCCATGGATGGCAGGCTTTTGAGTATCCTTGCAAAGAAAGGTGGCTATATTGGTCACTGATTTGTTTTTGTTTTGTTTTTGAATGTCAGAAATGTATATTTGTGAATGTTGAGATGTTATATTGGTTTCACTGGTAAAAATAAATAATTGAAATGGGTATATATTTGTTTTTTGTTAAGTTGCCTAATAATTATGCACAGTAATAGTCACCTGCACACACAGATATTCCCCTAAAATAGCTATAACTAAAAACAAACTAAAAACTACTTCCAAAACTATTCAGCTTTGAAATTAATTAGTTTTTTGGGTTCATTGAGAACATGGTTGTTGTTCAATAATAAAATTAATCCTCAAAAATACAACTTGCCTAATAATTCTGCACTCCCTGTATATATATATATATATATATTTTTTTTTTTTCTGCATTGTAGTGATCCCTCCTCAACCCTCCTACCTCCTTGTTCCCCACAAACAGATCTGCAGCTGCCAGTACCCAGTTTATATGTATTTTTTAATTTAATTTATTTATTAATTTATGTTTTTTTCTGTAGTGTAGTGGTGGCTCCCGCCTCCCCATGGTGCCCCTTCCTTCCAATTCCTCTTTTGCCATAGTGTAGCTTCCCATCCCTCTCTCTAACACACACCCGCCTCACTCCTTCCTTCCACACCTCCCTCTGGCAAGCAGTAAATCATTACAGACAGTGGCACACACAGTGGCCTCTATTTATCAAGCCGTCAACCGCAAATACGCTGGAATTCCACAGCATACTTGTGGCGAGGCTGATTCGCCATAGTTATCAAGCCCTACAGACCGGCAAAAGTATAATATAGTGACGTAACATACGATTCGCCGGACTCAGTCTGACACAGATCAATGGTTACGTCACTACAGATGTTCTGAACGCAAGTTCGACACAATCTGACTACATTTGGAAGTTATCAAAGAACAACCAGGTACGCTCGGCACTTTTCCGGCCCAGCGTACCTGGTTTTCAATCAGCCGCCCTGGAGGCGGCGGATTCCATAGGAATCAATGGGAGTCTGACAGCAGCGAAAGCTCATGTTCGCTGCTGCCCGATATCCCATTGATTCCTGAGGGAAGTGTATGCACCTAACACCCTAACATGTACCCCGAGTCTAAACACCCCTAATCTGCCCCCCCTACACTGCTGCCACCTACTTTATACTTATTAACCCCTAAGCCGCCGCCCCGCCGCCACCGCCGCCACCTACATTATACTTATTAATCCCTAAACCGCTGCTCCCGGACCCCGCCACAACTATAATAAATATATTAACCCCTAAACCGCCGCTCCCAGACCCCGCCGCCGCCTACATTATACCTATTAACCCCTTATCTTCCGCCCCCTATACCGTTGCCACCTACATAAAGTTATTAACCCCTATCCTGCCGATCCCGGACCCCGCCGCAAATAAATTAATTGTTTAACCCCTAAACCGCCGCTCCCGGAGCCCACCGCCACCTACATTATATTTATTAACCCCTAATCTGCCCCCCCTACACCGTCGCCACCTACATTATATCTATTAACCCCTAAACCTAAGTCTAACCCTAACACCCTCCTAACTTAAATATTATTTAAATTAATCTAAATAAATATTCCTATAATTAAATAAATTATTCCTATTTAAAACTAAATACTTACCTATAAAATAAACCCTAAGATAGCTACAATATAACTAATAGTTACATTGTAGCTATTTTAGGGTTAATTTTTTTTTTACAGACAACTTTGTATTTATTTTAACTAGGTACAATAGCTATTAAATAGTTATTAACTATTTAATAGCTACCTAGTTAAAATAAATACAAATTTACCTGTAAAATAAAACCTAACCTAAGTTACAATTACACCTAACACTATACTATAATTAAATAAATTAAATTAATTAAATACAATTACCTACAATTAAATAAAATAACTAAAATTAACTAAAGTACCAAAAAACAAAAACTTTAAATTACAGAAAATAAAAAAGAATTACAAGAAGTTTAAACTAATTACACCTAATCTAAGCCCCCTAATAAAATAAAAAATCCCCTCAAAATAATAAAATTCCCTACCCTATACTAAATTACAAATAGCCCTTAAAAGGGCTTTTTGCGGGGCATTGCCCCAAAGTAATCAGCTCTTTTACCTGTAAAAAAAGAAATACACCCCCCAACATTAAAACCCACCACCCACACATCCAACCTTACTCTAAAACCCACCCAAACCCCCCTTAAAAAAACCTAACACTAACCCCCTGAAGATCACCCTACCTTGAGCCGTCTTCACCCAGCCGGGCCTAAGTCCTCAATGAATCCGGGCGAAGTGGTCCTCCAGATGGACAGTAGTCTTCATCCAAGCGGCATCTTCTATCTTCTTCCATCCAACGAGGAGCGGCATCATTTTGAAGACATCTGACGCGGAGCATCCATCCATCCCGACGACTAAACGACGAATGACGGTTCCTTTAAATGACGTCATCCAAGATGGCGTCCCTTGAATTCCGATTGGCTGATAGGATTCTATCAGCCAATCGGCATTAAGGTAGGAAAAATCTAATTGGCTGATGAAATCAGCCAATCGGATTGAAGTTCAATCCGATTGGCTGATCCAATCAGACAATAGGATTGACCTCACATTCTATTGGCTGTTCCAATCAGCCAATAGAATGCAAGGTCAATCCGATTGGCTGATTTCATCAGCCAATCAGATTTTTCATACCTTAATTCCGATTGGCTGATAGAATCCTATCAGCCACTCGGAATTCAAGGGACGCCATCTTGGATGACGTCATTTAAAGGATGTCTTCAAGATGGTGCCGCTCCTCGTCGGATGGAAGAAGATAGAAGATGCCGCTTGGATGAAGACTACTGCCCATCTGGAGGACCACTTCGCCCGGATTCGTTGAGGACTTAGGCCCGGCTGGGTGAAGACGGCTCAAGGAAGGGTGATCTTCAGGGGGTTAGTGTTAGTTTTTTTAAGGGGGTTTGGGTGGGTTTTAGAGTAAGTTTGGGTGTGTGGGTGGCGGGTTTTAATGTTGGGGGGTTGTATTTCTTTTTTTACAGGTAAAAGAGCTGATTACTTTGGGGCAATGCCCTGCAAAAAGCCCTTTTAAGGGCTATTTGTAATTTAGTATAGGGTAGGGAATTTTATTATTTTGGGGGGATTTTTTATTTTATTAGGGGGCTTAGATTAGGTGTAATTAGTTTAAACTTCTTGTAATTCTTTTTTATTTTCTGTAATTTAGAGTTTTTTTTTTTTTGTACTTTAGTTAATTTTAGTTATTTTTATTTAATTGTAGGTAATTGTATTTAATTAATTTAATTTATTTAATGGTAGTATAGTGTTAGGTGTAATTGTAACTTAGGTTAGGTTTTATTTTACAGGTATATTTGTATTTATTTTAAATAGGTAGCTATTAAATAGTTAATAACTATTTAATAACTATTGTACCTAGTTAAAATAAATACAAAGTATAAACCCTAAAATAGCTACAATGTAACTATTAGTTATATTTTAAGCTATCTTAGGGTTTATTTTATAGGTAAGTATTTAGTTTTAAATATGAATAATTTATTTAATTATAGGAATATTTATTTAGATTAATTTAAATAATATTTAAGTTAGGGGGTGTTAGGGTTAGGGCTAGACTTAGGTTTAGGGGTTAATAGATATAATTTAGGTGGCGGCAGTGTAGGGGGGGCAGATTAGGGGTTAATAAATGTAATGTAGGTGGCGGTGGGCTCCGGGAGCGGCGATTTAAGGGTTAAACATTTTATTTAGTTGCGGCGGGGTCCGGGTTCGGCAGGATAGGGGTTAATAACTTTATGTAGGTAGCGGCGGTATAGGGGGCGGCAGATTAGGGGTTAATAGGTATAATGTAGGTGGCAGCGGGTCCGGGAACGGCGGTATAGGGGTTAATATATTTATTATAGTTGCGGTGGGCTCTGGGAGCGGCGGTATAGGGGGAAAAACAGTATAGTATACTGTGGGTGCTTAGTGACAGGCTAGCAAGAAAGCTGTGAATAAGCCAATGAGCAGCAAGATCGATGACTGTCAGTTAACAACAGAACGCTGCTCATCGCACCGTACTTGGTGCGCGTTTTTTTGACAGCTTTCTTGATAAATTTGGCGAACGTATTCAGGTCCACGACGGCGATGTTAGGCAAGCTTAGGCAAGCGTATTGGGGCTGGCGAAGGAAAAAAAGCTCTTGGCTGTGGAACTTCCTGAAGCTGTGACATAAACATATTTTTGCCGTACAATGGATTTCGTTCCACATGACATAGATCTACATCAATTTGAGTTAAGGAGTTGAACTCTTATTGCGAGGTCCCTGCTTAAGTGAGGCCTTAGGTGAACAGCTAATGCTAGGGCTGCCTCTGCACATATTCAAACACAGACTATAATTAGGCACATTAGGTGCAGCACAAACACATACTTGCTCACATATACCATAAATTCCCCTTTTCTTTCTTTTTTTACCTCCACAATATATTAACTTTCCTCTAACCAATTTTACACTCTCATCCACCACTACTCATGACTTCACCCATTCCTCAACTCCTTCCTTAATACCTACATTTTTTCCTTTTCTTAATTAGTTTTGTTCCTAGCTTTCCAGTGATCTTTTCTCAGATCCATACCCTTTACAATTAATAAAATGTTGAAACTTATCCAAATGAATTTCAGAATCAAGTCTTCTACTGCCTCCAAAAGAATAGTATCAGGACAAACATGGTACTGTAAAAGAAGCTAGCAAGAGTTGGGCATAGCTTAAAGCTTAAAGGTTAAATTCAGCATCATTAAGCTGATTAATGGGAATATGTTAGGTTCTTGGAAAGCACATATAGTCACATGAGGTGAGTGGGCAGATAGTCACATGAGGTGAGTGGGGAGCCATACAAAATGGCCATTCTTATAATTGGGAGTGTAGGACTGGTCAGCTAATTTCAGGTAAGACTGATTAGAGAAATAAGTGAGTCTCTTAGAAGCCATTGGAACTCCAACAGTGTCAAGAAATGCAAGGTGAAATTACAGCTGATCAGTTAAGAATTTGTCTTTTTTTTTTTTTGTAACAACCTGATTGACATTCCAAAGAAACACATCAGGCACGTTAATGTTTTCTATTAGCTGAGAAAGGTGCAGCTCAGAGAGGATGTAGAAAACACCTGCTCCTTCTGCATCTGCTCATCGGGCACTTTTTCTATTAGTACGTTTTTTATTAGTCCAGTGTATGCTGTGATCAAATGTAATGAATTTACTGGTGCGCATTGAACAACAAACGAAAACAGATTAGAACATGAATAGCATGCAATGGAGCCGAATTATCAAGCTCCGAATGGAGCTTGATGCCCCTGTTTCTGGGAGGGCCTTCAGGCTCGCCGGAAACAGCAGTTATGAAACAGCGGTCTAAGGACCCCTGCTCCATAACTTGTCAGCCTGCTCTGGGGCTGCAGACATCCGATTTGAACAGCCATTACGATTTCAGTAGCTCTCCTCCTATTGGCTGTTTTGAACAGCCAATAGGATTTCAGAAGCTCTCATCCTATTAGCTAATTTAAATTTGAAGAATTAAATCAGCTAATAGGAATGCAAGGTACGCCATTTTGAAACGGATACCTTGCATTCAACTTCAGTGTACGGCGGTGACCATATGAAGAGGACGCTCCGCGCAGGATGTCATCATCAGTCCAGGATAGCTCTGTGCTGCCAGGGTGAAGATAGAAGACGCCCCCGCGATGGATGAAGATGTCGCCGCCTGGATGAAGACTTCTCGCCACCTGGATGAAGACTTCTCGTCGCCTGGATGGAGATGGATGTCCGGACTTCAGGAACCATGAGTAGATATTCTGGGGTTATTGTTGTTTTTTGTTGTTTTTTTTGGGGTGTTTTTTTTTTCAGAATAGGGCTTTGGGCAAAGTGTAAAAGAGCTGAATGCCCTTTTGAGGGCAGTGAAAAAGAGCTGAATGCCCTTTTAAGGGCAATGCCAATACAAATGCCCCTTTAGGAGCAATTGATAGCTTAGTTTTTTTTTAGAGTTAGGTTTCTTATTTTTTAATTGGTAGTTTTTTTATTTTATTAGAATAGTAATGTTAGGTTAATTTATAGTTTAAACTTAGTTTTATTTCACTAGTAAGATTTTATTTATTTTAAGCTAGTTATATTGTATAACACAAATGTAAATTACTGGCACTGTGATAGTGTTTCTAGAGGAATAAGGCCCTAAAAAGACCGATGCTACCCCTGAAAATTAAATTGAATTACTAATATCCTATTGTAGTAATAGGGCAAAAGATGGGGGATGGAGCACTCCACCTCTATGTGAATGTATAATATAAGTTAAAATATAACCTTTAATATAATTAATTAATGAAAAAAATAGAAAAATAGAAACAGAAAATTCTGATATCAACCACCACACTTACAGATAAATGATAAAATAGCTAAGTCACACTTCACACACACAATGCTGTATGCCTCCCTGTTTCCTGGCCGATAAACTGCTCATGTCGGCTTCAGGTGACAGAGGCAGGAACAGCACTCAGGCGAGTGCAACCTATGCTAAGACAGTTACACAAACACGTTTCGGCCTTAAAGAACGGCCTTTCTCAATGTGTGAGAAAGATTATATGTTTATTCGAGCAAACCGAACCCTGTAATAGCGCCTCTTTATACCATACCAGGGAATCCATCCTCCATTACAGACCCTAAGTAGACATAGGCATGTGAATCTCCCATTTGTATGGCTGTTAACCTATAGGATTTCTCCTCTAATACACTCCCTCATTTCCAACCAATAGAACTACTTAGTTACGAGTGGGAGGGGATAAGCTAAGACGGGAGCGTCTGTAATGGAGAATGGATTCCCTGGTATCGTATAAAGAGGTGCTATTACAGTGTTCGGTTTGCTCGAATAAACATATATTCTTTCACACACATTGAGAAAGGCCGTTCTTTAAGGCCGAAACGCGTTTGTGTAACTGTCTTAGCATAGGTCTCACTCGCCTCAGTGCTGTTCCTGCCTCTGTCACCTGAAGCTGACGTGAGCAGTTTATCGGCCAGGAAACAGGGAGGCATACAGCAATGTGTGTGTGAAGTGTGACTTAGCTATTTTATCATTTATCTGTAAGTGTGGTGGTTGATATCAGAATTTTCTGAATCATTTTCATTTTATTCATTAATTAATTATATTAAAGGTTATATTTTAACTTATATTATACATTCACATAGAGGTGGAGTGCTCCATCCCCCTTCTTTTGCCCTATTACTACAATAGGATATTAGTAATTCAAGCTAGTTATATTGTAATTTTAATTTAAAGTTAAGGGGGGGTTAGGTTTAGGGGATACCAGTATAATTTAGTGTTTTGTGATGTGGGGGGCTGGCAGTTTAGGGGTTAATAGGTTTAGTTTAGTAGTTACAATGTGGGGGGCTGGCGGTTTAGGGGTTAATAGGGTTATTCAGTGGCTGCGATGTGGGGGGCTGGAGGTTTAGGGGTTAATATGTTTATTTAGTGTTGGCGATGTCCGGAGCGGCGGTTGAGGGGTTAATATATTTTAATATTGTTGGCGATGTGAGTGGGCGGCAGATTAGGAGTTAATAACTTTATTTAATAGTCGCAATGTGGGTGGGCGGCAGATTAGGGGTTAATAAGTTTAATATAGTGTTTGCGATGCGGGAGGGTGGCGGTTTAGGGTTAATAGGTAGTTTATGGGTGTTAGTGTACTTTGTAACAGTTTAGTTATGAGTTTTATGAAACATTTTTGTTTCCCAAAATCCATAACTACTGCTCTCAGATGGCGGTATGGATCGTGTCCGTATATGCTGTAACGCAAGCATTTTAGCCTGAATGCACAACCTGTAATACTGGCTCTATGGAAATCCCACACTCAAACGTCATTTTTTTGAGTGTGGAATGGACGTTGCGTTACAAGCTAATATGCTTGCGGTATAGCTATACCGCCGCGACTTGTAACATGCGTTCCTGGCCATTCCACGTGCAATGGCCAATTTTTAAGTGGTATAGCTGTACCGCAAAACTGGTAATCTAGCCGATAGTTATCTGCAAGTAATAGTGCAACAACAGAACATTTTAACACATTAGAGCATTGAGCACTTTAATGTTGTTTTAAATAAAGCAAAGAAAAAAAGATTTTAAATCAGATGTGCTCAGGTAAAATCACACTTTTATGCTATGAATAAAAAATAAGTGTTCTGGTAGGGGATAGTAGATTTAAGTGTACAAAAACTTTGTTATATACTAATATATGCATATTTATCAATGGAGCTGATTTTACTAGTTCCAGATGCAATTAGTATAAGCACATTACATCAGAAGTTACAGGATTTTGATAGACTAGTAAAGTGCCTGGCCCTGTATCGAGATTAATAACTGGTTTTTTTTTTACAACCATAGCTGTCCCTGATATGTCAGAGCTACAATTGTTTTTATATGGTTTATTATACAAATGCCACATGTTGCAGCAACATATTTCTTGCTAGGTAGCAAACTTTACGTTACATTTCTGGGGCCAGATTGTTATTTAGCCTGATTTTGCTAAAGCTTAACATAAAAAATGCACATGGTTTGGATAGAGCACTGCATTTTAAACATCTTTCCAATTTACTTCTTTTATCAATCATATCAATCATGCAAGAGAAGGGTCTGTCAATCATCCAGAGCGAGGTAGTTCAGATGATTTCTCTTCGCCACCTTATCCTTAAGGGTATAATGACTGCTGCTTCTTACATTGCTGCTTTGTACATGGATCCTTTAGTTTTAAACAAAATACAACATAGTTACAAAGCAAAATTAATTATAAAAGTAAATTGGAAATATGTTGAAAATACAATGCTTTATTTGAATCATGAAAATTTAATTTTGACCTTACTGTCTCTTTAATTACTAAACGCTTATGGCAACAAATACACCTTTTTCTATTGAATACTTCAGACCAACAGCCTTTACAATGTTCTGTTAAATTATTTATAAACATAATTAACAATACCAAAGAAATTAAGAGCAGTGCTTCCTTCAACCTTGTAGCAATTATACAGGACATAGCTTGTATATTTTTTTAATCAATATTTTAAAAATTAATTAATTGTTATATAATTTATTAACCATTCCCAAAAAAACCCCATCTTCCACCAGCAATCAGAACAGTTTATTTGCCCAATCAGAATGCTTTATTTAGAACCATCCTTTCTCCACTGATCCCTCACAGATGAGTAATTAGCCAAATTCCCTTCATGAGAACTTGTAGCGTTGTATGCAACATAGAAGGGTCTTGACAAACAGAGGTCAGAATACAAGCTCGAGATCAAGGACAAATCAATCAATTCAAGGTATACTTCAGAGATCTGGGCATTAAAATGGCTTCACAAAGAACTACCCTTACACAGGCAAGTAGGAAAGGTCACCATGAGAAGCAAATAGAAAACAAGATAAAAGATAAAAATAAAATAAAGCCTACACACACATTTTAATCTCAATGGGATACTGCAAGGACAAAAATCAGCCACATGTTACAAACAAGAATAAAAAATTACCTCTCACTATACCCAAATTTATATGGAAAAGGCAGTTTTTAGTACAGCATGTAAGTTTAACTATAGTGTCAATGCAAACTACATTGATAAGCCATACTCTAATACATTTAAACACGTAAGGATTTAAAATCAGTTAATTTGTGCGCCCACACCTTTGGTTGTCTCTACAACCTATATAGAACATGTATATTCAGAACAGTAATTTAAAAATCTTTAAATTGGTACATCCTGGCAGGTTTTACAGCCTGATGTGCTGCAAATTAGTAAACATTACAATACTTTCTTTAAGGCATGGTTACAGGATTGACAATTGCAGGCCCAAAGGAAAACTGGTGATTAAGAGCTTTCCCAAGGCTGGGGCATGGACATTACAAGCAGAAATCCACAAACATTTATATAGGTTATAGCCCTTCCAAAGGACTATGTATTGTAGGCCCCATATGAGATGGGAATCTTGTTTGTCCATCTGATTTTTTTTTAACAAGAAAGATTGACACCAAAGTAGTCATGAAAAAGCAAGTTCCCAGAAAATATTATTTTAGCCCAATTTGTTTAAAAATACCCAGGGAAATGGAAGCTAGACTCTTGCATTCACTTTAGTATTTAAGGATGATATTATATAAAACAAAAGTAAATATAGCAAATAAAGGTGCTAGTCTGACATGTCTACAATACTGGCCCCAACCAAATTACGTAGCAATAATTAGATCATAGAAAGAACAACATATTGGCTAGAACAAAAACCTGGAACATACAGATGTGGGGTAGAAAGATGTAGCATGTGCAGCCAGGTGGTAAGAGGTGATACCTTAAAAAATTCAGATGGATCTAAGGAATTCAAGATAAAATATAAATGCTACTGCAGCACCACATATACGGTATATCTTTTAAGCTGCAGTTGCAATTTGATCTATATAGGCAGCACCAAAAGGCAGATACGCACCAGGTTCAATGAACACATCACCAACATAACAAAAGGGCTTTAAACTCATAGTGTGTCAGAACACTTTAGGGTCCACCATAACTCAGACCCAGGAAGTTTAATAATAATAGTAATTGATTGGATACCACCAAACAGATTTACAACTAGACTACTAACTCTACGACTTTGAGAGTCCTTTTGGATACATCAGTTAAATTCCATGCACCCACAGGGACTCAATATCGAATTGGACCTCCAAGCATTCATGTAATTGTGATTGGGATATATTAGGGTGACACACACTCCCGTCTTGATATTCCATTTTTAATATTTAGTCACATTTATTTAGGGTTTCTCTATTTGGTTTTTAGTGTAATATTAATTGTCTCCCTATGCATATGTTGTTGGTTTTTTATATGCATTGTTCATTAACTTTATATATGTTTTTATGTACTTGATATGCATTTTTATGTATTTGCAATATTTACATTGCTTGTATTTGTTAAGGAAGGGAGTCATGCATATGAGATGAAGTTGTTCATACTTCTGCCTCTTGGGGGTTCTGCCTCTTGGGACAACTTTGCAATCCAGTACATGCCATGTCCAACAGAATTGGGCAGTGTGACTACTAGTATTTTACAGTAAGAATTTTATAGCAATGATTTGGTCTTGACAGCAGTCCGTATATATGTTGTATAAGAAAAAAGGATTGTGTCTTGCATACAGAAAGTAGTTGCAGCATATAGTAGTGTCAGAATGTATTTTATTAATATACATTGCATCTAGTTGTAACTATTTCTATGTAACATTGACCTTTCTAATTAACAAGGTGTAGAGGAAGGGGCGTAGCTATGTACGGGATTGGTCACCACATAATAGAGAATGCACATTGGCCCTTTCAAATAGTCGGTTGGGCAATCTGCAAAAACTTACTTTTGAGAAAGTGTGATTGAATACAGATGAAACGCGTAGAGTATATTCATCTCTACCAGACCTTCTCAGAAGAATCCTTTGCACCGATTTCCACATTTGGTTTCTAACGGCTGTGGTGGAGAAGGAACGTGAGGGATCACAAAAGTTTAGCGAGGACCGGAAAGACCATTCTGTTCTTATATCAGTTTCAAACACAAATGGCAATGAAAATCACACAGCGTTTTAACAGCGTTAGGGGTCCAAGGAGAAGAGTCTGCCCCTGTTTTAGTCATAGATGTTAAAAGGACTACAATGTTAGAGTAGTTTCTTGCTTTAAAAATGTAAAAAGCCAATAAATCTCTTGCATGACATATATATTGTCTCGCATTTGCCAATTAATCACTGCTGTAATCTTGCCCAGGTTTATTTTTAAACTCTAAAAAGTAATTATATAACCCAGAAAGGAGATCTATGGGTTTTTTTAATTCACACTTGTTGAGCCTAATGAACAATGCCTCATTGGAGCCATACCTGATGTCACATTCTACTGAGGGCAGGTCTTGACTTGGAATACTACTTGTTGGCACACATCGGAAGCCATCAGAGCCAGCCACTATCCTTCTTAGGGTCCTAAGAAGCAGTAGATAAAGGAAGTTTTTACCAGAAAAGAGAGAACTCCTAGTAGTCTTCCAAATGTCTCAGAATAAAATAGAGTTTAGGCAAAGATTCCTAGTAAAAGTCTTTCTTTATTAAACGTCCAAAGATAAAACATGGTGCAAGATCACAGTGTGTTTAGCAAGGAACTTACATGTTTTGGCACTGTAGCCGTAATCATAAACCTTAAAAACAGCTGACATAATTACATTTAGAAACCCTCTAATCTACTCCTATTAGATAAACTAATAAACACTGGTTTCTCCCCTTAAAGGAACACACAGTACCTGTTGCACGAGCGAACCACACAGAACTTATTAGAATAGATTTTTTTTGCAACCACTAGTGTAATCTCTCCCAAGCTACATCAGAGACACCACACATCTTTTGACATCACTGAGGGACATTCAGTGGTCTGATAGATAACGTTTGCTAACAGTTGATGCAGTATCCCCTTATTCTAAGAATTATAGGCCATCTTATTTTTTTCTTGAATCTCAGACTAATATTGACTCAACTACTAGAGCCTTTGTCATATGGATAACTAGGTTCCTTCTAGAATATAATTATTTTCAGTTTGCCAGTATATATTATCTCTAGAAACAGGGCACAGTAATGGGGGCAAAGTTTGCCCCCTTGTACGCCAACATCTTCATGGGATGGTTGGAACGTGTCTATGTTTTTGGTGATAATAATCCGTTTTTGGATCATATTTGATTTTATAAGCACTTTAGTGAGGATATGATCTTCATTTGGAGGTCTGATCATATTAATGTGAGAAACTGTTAAATACTTTAGTAAAAATGATGAAGGAGTCAGATTAACCTTTGATTGGCATGCGCAACATTGATTGGAGATATTAGCAGCACTGGGCTCGGTAACTGTTGTGTGCGAGCGATAACGGGTTTACCACGGCTCTTTGAGCACGCCAGAAGTAGCACGTGTATTACAAGTTCAAAGTAAATGCGTTCGCTCAAACTCAATTTAATTTGACGCGCATCAGAAATGCGTGATGTCAGAGCTCTGGTTAACTGTTGCGCTCAACTAAAAAGTTACATTTAAAAGTACAGTTACACTCATAATAACACTATTTAATAAAAAAAATTGCATTAAAAAGTTATAAGGGCTCAAAGATAAGAGGTGAATATTTAAATGTTTCATGTACTTCTTACAAGCTTATAGATGTGGCACCAGTTGTAGCATGCTTCTCTGGTATGTAACAATAAGTAATCAAAATTATGTATTGGGTCTAGACTGTACCTTTAAGTCAGACTTCACATTGATATGGATGTACAGTAGGTCTTCTTCGGTTGGCCTGTTCTTTGTATTTGTCTTAGGAAACTTGTAGTGTTTGTTGTAGTAAAATAAACTACCTTTGTAATTGACAGATCTGTTCTGTTAGGTCAGGTATTGGTGTGGTTTTGGGAAAGTCTGCGAGTGTTGTAGGATGGTATCCACAGGAGGCAAATGATGGTGTCAAATTACTAGATTGGTTAATCTGATTATTGTAGGTAAATCCTGCTTTGGGTAGAAGTGACAACCAGTCAAGAGTGACAACCAGTCAACCAGTCATCCTGTAAATATGAGGTATAGCATTTAAGATACTGTTCTAGTACTTGATTGGTCCTCTTCGTCTGTCCATTCGTCTGGGGATGGTAGGCAGATGATAATGAATGTGCAATCTTTAGACTGTCGTAAAAGTATTCCCAGAATTTGGAGGTGAACTGGGTTTGTCTGTCTGATATAATAGTGTCAAGGAGTCCATGGAGCCTGATGATCTCTTTCAAGAAGAGGAAAGCTGTAGTGCTTGCTGTAGGTACACCTATGGTGGGTATGAAGTGAACCATTTGTGTAAAATGGTCCATAACTTCTTTACGGAGCCTACTTTTTGGAAATAGTATACACTAAGGTTCATGAAGGCCTGATTCATAAGTCAACTTATTATTTAGATAAATAACTGCATGATGGACCGCTTTGACTTGAGTCTATGAAATGTATGCTGTTTCAGCACAGTTACATTTTAAGTGGACTGGGCAAGATTTAATAACACTCAGCTAGGTTACGAGTTTTGCATTATGACTTAAAAAGCATAGTTATGGCCTATAACAATGCTTTTTCCCTAACGCCGCTATTACAAGTCGTGCAGGTATAGCTGTACCGCACACCGTTTTGGCCGTCACGCAACGTCAGTACCGCACTTTAAAAAAAGTCATTTTTCAATGGGACTTCTATAGCGCCGGTATTACGAGTTTGCCTGGGAGCCCAAAAAGTGAGCGGTACAGCCTAAAATGACAAAATCCGTACCGCCATCTAAAGTCAGTAGTTATGAGCTTTATGCTACAAAGCTGTACCATAAAACACATAACTAAACTGTCACAAAGTACACTAACACCCATAAACTATCTATTAACCCCTAAACTGAGGTCCTCCCGCATTGCAAATACTAAAATAAAATTATTAACCCCAATATGCTGCTCTGGACATCACCGCCACTTAAAACATGTATTAACCCCTATTCCGCCGCTCCCCGACATTGTCGCCACATTAATAAACCTATTAACCCCTAAACCGCCGCCCTCCCGCATCGCAAACACTATTTAAATATTATTAACACCTAATCTGCCATCCCTAACCCTAACCCGCAATCCCCCCACAACGAAATATACTAAATTAAACTATTAACCCCTAAACCTCTGGCCTCCCACATCACTACATAAATATATTAACGCCTAAACCTAACCCTAACGTAACCCTAAGTCTAACCCTAACCCTAACACCATCTAAGTTAAATAAAATTAAAATAAATCTAAATAAACCTTACAATTATTACCTAAATAATTCCAATTTAAAACTATATACTTACCTATAAAATAAAACCTAAGCTAGCTACAATATAACTAATAGTTACATTGTAGTTAGCTTAGGTTTTATTTTTATTTCACAGGTAAGTTTGTATTTATTTTAACTAGGTAGACTAGTTAGTAAATAGTTATTAACTATTTACTAACTACCTAGCTAAAATAAATACAAACTTACCTGTAAAATAAAACCTAACCTGCCTTACACTAAAACCTTACATTACAATCAAATAAAATAAATTAAATTAATAAAATTAAATTAATCAAATACAATTATCTAAATTACAAAAAAATAAACACTAAATTACACAAAATAAAAAACGAAATTATCAAAAATAAAAATGATTTACTCCTAATCTAATAGCCCTATCAAAATAAAAAAGCCCCCTAAAATAAAATAAAAAAACCCTAGCTTACACTAAACTGCCAATGGCCCTTAAAATCAGCTCTTTAACCTTGATTGATAATAAATGGCTTCAGCAAAACACTAACCATGAGTGAAAGAAAAGTTTTTGTGTTATCATTCATATTCTCTGAAAAATGGCCAAGAAATCATAAATTCTGCCAGGGTATGTAAACTTATGAGCACAACTGTATGTAAGCACAACTGTATATAGGGCACCAAATGCCCTCAAATTGCCCATACTTAAAACAAGCATAGAGCACAAATAAAAAAACTTACTCAATGTATATATATGGGTCTGAATCATGTACACTATCTGCACAAATAAAATGAAACAATAAATTAATTTATCCAGTTCACTAAATATAAGAAACAACTTTTCCATATATAAAAGGAAACTTCTACATGTAATGAATTGTTATTATCGATACTTATAATTAGATGATATGATGGAAAGAAACATAACAGTATTTTTAGGTTACAGGTTATTAAAATTAACATTAACAGGTCATTCAAAAAAACATAGCTATAACATACCACACAAGTATATCACAAAGATCCTATAATTGAAGGTTAAGTATCGTGAAAAGTATTAATATAGAAGTTAGTGTTTTGTACGGCACATACCCCTATTATATACTCTACACTACACAGCTTTTAACTCCACTCATAAAATAGGAACTAATGGTTTATATAAAATAGCTAATGTCCCATTCTTTGTTCATTCCGCTAGGAATCCTCATTTTTAATTTAAATATACAGTTTATCCAGTTTATCCAAAACTTTGGATTTATTTCCTCCTCTGATTGGCATTTTTAAGAACCTGTAACCTAAAATTACTGTTATGTTTCTTTCCATCATATCAGCTAATTATAAGTATTGATAATAACAATTCATTACATGTAGAAGTTCCCTTTTATATATGGAAAAGTTGTTTCTTATATTTAGTAAACTGGATTAATTCATTTATTGTTTAATTTTATTTGTGCAGATAGTGTACATGATTCAGACCCATATATATATATATTTATATTTATATACATTGAGTCAGTGTTTTTATTTGTGCTTTATGCTTGTTTTAAGTATGGGCAAGTTTGAGGGCATTTGGTGCCCTATATAGGGTGTCTGTTATGTACACTAACTAAGTCTATGATTAAGCACCACTAGGGGGCGCAAAACACGTCAGACTGCATTTTTCTATTCCATCTGGCTGCCGTGGTATGTACTTGCCATTTGGTACGTTCAAATAAATTTTGATATATTTTGAATGACCTGTTGTGCAGCCGTTTCCTCCTTGGCTTTTCTTTTAGCTTAGGATTTGGGCAATGTAAAAGAGCTAAATGACCTTTTATGGGCAATGCCCATCCAAATGTCCTTTTAAGGGCAATGGTTAGCAAACGTTTATTTAGATTGTTTTTTATTTGGGAGATTTGGATGTGTGGGTTGTGGGTTTTGCTGTTGGGGGGTTGTTTGTATTTTTTTACAGGTAAAAGAGCTGATTTCTTTAGGGCAATGGCCCACAAAAGGCCCTTTTAAGGGCCATTGGCAGTTTAGTGTAGGCTAGGGTTTTTTTTATTTTGGGGGGGCTTTTTTATTTTGATAGGGCTATTAGATTAGGAGTGTCACGGATACCAGACAGCTAAGGCTACCCCCCACACCCCTACAACCTCACCCATGTTGTTTCTCAGTGGTTTTGGGCTCTGGAAACTTTTGTTTGCTTGTTTTGTGGAGAGCTGGTGTATGGCCAGGAAAACCCTCCTAGGCTGGCTGGGCTTCCGGAACTCCCGGTTGGCTGCCTCACAACATCTAACTCCTCTCAGGCTGGCCAGGCTCCTGGAACTTCCGGTTGGCCACAGGACAGCAGGACACCCGCTAACTTTACCCCTGGTCGCTCCAGCAGCCCTTTGCCCCAGAGCTCCGCTCTTTTGGGGATTGGTAGCCCCTAGGGAGGACAAGAGCTGTGGCAATTATCTGAGGGCAACTCCTTTGGGAACTAGGGTTTTTGACACCCCTAACCCCATAACTTCAATGGACTGTAACTCCGGTCCCCAGTGACGAATCGTGCTGCTTTTTGGATTGTGGCATTTGGGGACTGAGAGCTTTAGAATGACACCCTGGAAAAGTGCCGCCGGGATCACCCGAAACCACCACCCCTAGGTATTGGGATTATGTGAGACTGTGACTCCTATGGAGGTGCCGGGCTGTCTGGAGGGGCGGGAATGGCGGGAAAATTGTGGGATTGTCCTTTGTGTTATCAAGATGAGCTGTGTGTATAAAAGGAGTGCATGTTTTGCAATAAAGTCAGTTCCTGTTTAACCTGAATGCTAGTCGGTCTAGTTATTTGGGTTTGGTCCAGCTAAAATCACTTTCCTGAGCTACATAGCAGCCTGTTCCAGGCAGAGGAAGGACACGCTGGAAGAGCTACCTAGTCTGGGTAGCTGGAGTCTGCCACAGGGTGGGACCCTGAGTACTGGTGCTGTCAGGCATCAGGGGTGGCTACAGGCTGTGGTCACTTTCCAGCTACATAGCTGCAGTCGGCAGGGATGAAGCAGGACCCCTTTTGGTGGAGCTACCCAGTCGGGGTAGCCGGGAAGTCCGTCACATTGGCTGGGAGCGGTGGGATCTGCTTCTTCCACACGATTCCTGCTGACAGAGAAGGGCTACGGTAGCTGGTAACTATGGAAGCCGAGTACCTAAGGAGAGTAAAGGAGGCACTGACCCAGCTGGACAATCCTGGTTCTGAACTGGACCAGCTGAGTTGCAGGAGCATTGTCCGCCAGCAACTATGGAGGGAGAAGCTTCAACAAGAAAAGGATTGTGATGGAAAGGTCCTCCCCACAGATAATGAGAGGTACTGGGTCCGGTGGGACTTGTGAGTGCTTTTCCTGGGAGAGCAGCCCATGGAGGAATGGCTATCGGATCTAGATCAACTGGTCTGGGCAGAGATGTGGGTGGAGGACGGCTATCGGGACCTGTGATGGCTCGGTATGCAAGTACGGCCATGGCTGTAGGATTGCTCTCCCACAGAGGGCTTTGGCTTCGGCGGCCCTGGGTTACTATTGGAAAAGTTGACAGAAGACCCAGAATTTGGGAGCGGGGTGGAACTGAGAGTAATGAACATTGGCCAATCCCGAGAGCAGCTGTTGGATCTCTCGGGGGTACCCTGGCTGGTATCCGATATGGTATCGCTTATTGTCCAAGAATGGGGACTGGAAAAGGCATACAAGAGGCTGCTAGACCGAGTTCTGCAGCATGCCACGGAGTCTGCACGGAGCTGTGGTGCAGCACTCTGGGAATCATAGAGGTTGGCCTCAGATGAATGGCAACTGAGCATAAGCAACGACGAGCTGCTAGATACAGATCAGCAGCCTGGGCCCGAGCTTATAGACCTGGACAAAGGAGCCACCCCAGCAGAAGCGCTGGCAACAGGGCAGAGAGCCGCCGGCCTCTGCCCAGCACCTGTAACAGCTCCAGGAAAACAGGGAGAGGAGGAAGAAGTCGTCCTCCCTCCCCTTACAGAGAACCCCTTGCAGGGAGAGGTGGATGTCGATAACTCTCCCCAGCAGCAGAATCCCTTCCCGGGAGAGGAGACAGTCGGTCTCTCTCCCCAGCGGCAAAGCCAGGAGCCGGGAGAGGAGACAGTCGGTCTCTCTGCCCAGCGGCAGAACCATCCCCTGGGAGCGGAGGTAGTCGTCCTCCCTCCCCATAAACAGAACCCCTTCCTGGGAGAGGAGACAGTCGGTCTCTCTCCCCAGCGGCAGAGCCATCCCCTGGGAGCGGAGGTAGTCGTCCTCCCTCCCCGTAAACAGAACCCCTTCCTGGGAGAGGAGACATTCGGTCTCTCTCCCCAGTGGCAGAGACAGGAGCCGGGAGAGGAGACAGTCGGTCTCTCTCCCCAGTGGCAGAGCCATCCCCTGGGAGCGGAGGTAGTCATCCTCCCTCCCCTTACAGAGAAACCCTTGCAGGGAGAGACGGGTATCGATATCTCTCCCCAGCGGCTGAATCCCTTTCTGAGAGAGGAGACAGTTGGTCTCTCTCCCCAGTGGCAGCACAGTTTCCCATGGAGCGGAGGTAGCAGACCTCCCTCCCCAGCGGTTGATCTCCTTCTCGGGAGAAAAGACAGACGGACTCTACCCTCAGTAGCTTGGCAGGGTCTCTACCCTTTTCTTGTCCAGGAGTATTTCTCACCAAGGGCAGGCGTTGCATTGGGCAAGGAGGACAAAAGTGTATACAGTTGGTGTCACAAGTTTGGGCACCCGAGCTTTACCTGCCCCACCAAGGAGCAACCTCCCCCTCTGGTCTGGGGTGGGAATACAGCTGGGAAACCAGCACTGGCTTTGTTTGTGGGTGGGTCAGCCGGTACTCAACAGAGTGTCACAAAGGGAGACAGTTTGGCCATGGAACTTAAGGACACTGGAACTTGTGGAGCAGCAATTGTTTGGGAGCCGGCCATAGCAAACTTGTTTGGGACTTTGCATTATGTGACTATCCCTGCGCCCAGGGCACAGGGTTTAAATGACAGCAGGAACCCCCCAGGATGCCCCAAGCTCTGGAGAGAAGGGATTACCTCTCCCTGCAAACAAGAAGTGGAGGGCCACCGTCGGACAGCCCCAGGCCAACCCATTAAGGGTCTAGCCGGGTCTGCCAAACTGGAGGGGGGGGAGATGTCACAGATACCAGATAGATAAGGCTACCCCCCACCCCCCTACAACCTCACCCCTGTTGTTTCTCAGTGGTTTTGGGCTCCTCAGAGCAACCACAATCTCTAGAAGCTTTTGTTTGCTTGTTTTGTGGAGAGCTGGTGTATGACCAGGAAAACCCTCCTAGGCTGTCCGGGATTCTGGAACTCCCGGTCGGCCGCCTCACAACGGACACCCACCTAACTCCTCTCAGGCTGGCCAGGCTCCTGGAACTCCCGGTCGGCCACAGGACAGCTGGACACCCACTAACTTTACCCCTGGTCGCTCCAGCAGCCCTTTGTCCCAGAGCTCCGCTCTTTTTTGTTGATTGGTAGCCCCTAGGGAGGACAAGAGCTGTGGCAATTATCCAAGGGGAGCTCCTTTGGGAATTGGGTTTTTTGATACCCCTAACCCCATAACTTCAACGGACTGTAACTCCGGTCCCCAGTAGTGAATCCTGCTGCTTTTTGGACTGTGGCATATGGGGACCAAGAGCGTTAAAATGACACCCTGGAAGTGCCGCCGCTCCAGCGGGATCACCCGAAACCGCCACCCCTAGGTATTAGGATTATGTAAGACTGTGGCTCCTATGGAGGTGCCGGGCTGTCTGGAAGGGCGGGAATAGCGGGAAAATTGTGGGATTGTCCTTTGTGTTATCAAGATGAGCTGTGTGTATAAAAGGAGTGCATGTTTTGCAATAAAGTCAGTTCCTGTTTAACCTGAATGCTAGTCTGTCTAGTTATTTGTGTTTGCTCCAGCTAAAATCACTTTCCTGAGCTACATAGCAGCCTGTTCCAAGCAGAGGAAGGACACGCTGGAAGAGCTACCTAGTCTGGGTAGCTGGAGTCTGCCACAGGGTGGGACCCTGAGTACTGGTGCTGTCAGGCATCAGGGGTGGCTACAGGCTGTGGTCACTTGCCAGCTACATAGCTGCAGTCGGCAGGGATGAAGCAGGACCCCTTTTGGTGGAGCTACCCAGTCGGGGTAGCCGGGAAGTCCGTCACAAGGAGTAATTCGTTTTTATTTTTGATAATTTAGTTTTTTATTTTGTGTAATTTAGTGTTTATTTTTTTGGTAATTTAGATAATTGTATTTGATTAATTTAATTTATTTTATTTGATTGTAATGTTAGTTTTTTAGTGTATAGCAGGTTAGGTTTTATTTTACAGGTAACTTTGTATTTATTTTAACTAGGTAGCTAGTAAATAGTTAATAACTATTTACTAACTAACATTAAGGGTCTAGCCGGGTCTTAACCCAGTTAAAATAAATACAAACTTACCTGTGAAATAAAAATAAAACCTTAGATATCTACAATGTAACTATTAGTTACATTGTAGCTAGCTTAGGTTTTATTTTACAGGTATTTTTTTTTAAATATGAATTATTTAGGTAATAATTGTAAGTTTTAGTTAGATTTATTTTAATTATATTTAAGTTAGGGGTTGTTAGGGTTAGGGTTATGCTTAGGGTTAGGGTTACGTTGTGGGAGGCCAGAGGTTTAGGGGTTAATAACTTTAGTATAATGGAGGCAACATTGGGGGAGGCAAATTAGGGGCTACTAAGTGTAGGTATGTGGCGGTGATGTTAGGGGCGGCATATTAGGGATTAATAACTGTAATGTAGGTGGCGGCGATGTCGGGGCGGCAAATTAGGGGTTAATAGTTTTATTTAGGTGCCGACGATGTCGGGGCGGCAGATTAGGGGTTAATAGTTTTATTTAGGTGCTGGTGATGTTGATGGCGGCAGATTAGGGGTTAATAACTGTAATGTAGGTGGCGGCGATGTTAGGGCCAGCAGATTAGGGGTTAATAACTGTAATGTAGGTGGCGGCGATGTTAGGGCCAGCAGATTAGGGGTTAATAACTGTAATGTAGGTGGTGGCGATGTCGGGGGCGGCAGATTAGGGGTTAATAACTGTAATGTAGGTGGCGGCGATGTCGGGGCGGCAGATTAGGGGTGTTTAGACGTGGTTTATATATTAGGGTGTTAGGTTTAAACGTAACTTTTTCTTTCCCCATAGACATCAATGGGGCTGCGTTATGGAGCTATTCATTCCGCGATTGCAGGTGTTAAGGGCAATGGTTAGCAAACGTTTATTTAGATTGTTTTTTATTTGGGAGATTTGGATGTGTGGGTTGTGGGTTTTGCTGTTGGGGGGTTGTTTGTATTTTTTTACAGGTAAAAGAGCTGATTTCTTTAGGGCAATGGCCCACAAAAGGCCCTTTTAAGGGCCATTGGCAGTTTAGTGTAGGCTAGGGTTTTTTTTATTTTGGGGGGGCTTTTTTATTTTGATAGGGCTATTAGATTAGGAGTGTCACGGATACCAGACAGCTAAGGCTACCCCCCACACCCCTACAACCTCACCCATGTTGTTTCTCAGTGGTTTTGGGCTCTGGAAACTTTTGTTTGCTTGTTTTGTGGAGAGCTGGTGTATGGCCAGGAAAACCCTCCTAGGCTGGCTGGGCTTCCGGAACTCCCGGTCGGCTGCCTCACAACATCTAACTCCTCTCAGGCTGGCCAGGCTCCTGGAACTTCCGGTTGGCCACAGGACAGCAGGACACCCGCTAACTTTACCCCTGGTCGCTCCAGCAGCCCTTTGCCCCAGAGCTCCGCTCTTTTGGGGATTGGTAGCCCCTAGGGAGGACAAGAGCTGTGGCAATTATCTGAGGGCAACTCCTTTGGGAACTAGGGTTTTTGACACCCCTAACCCCATAACTTCAATGGACTGTAACTCCGGTCCCCAGTGACGAATCGTGCTGCTTTTTGGATTGTGGCATTTGGGGACTGAGAGCTTTAGAATGACACCCTGGAAAAGTGCCGCCGCTCCAGCGGGATCACCCGAAACCACCACCCCTAGGTATTGGGATTATGTGAGACTGTGACTCCTATGGAGGTGCCGGGCTGTCTGGAGGGGCGGGAATGGCGGGAAAATTGTGGGATTGTCCTTTGTGTTATCAAGATGAGCTGTGTGTATAAAAGGAGTGCATGTTTTGCAATAAAGTCAGTTCCTGTTTAACCTGAATGCTAGTCGGTCTAGTTATTTGGGTTTGGTCCAGCTAAAATCACTTTCCTGAGCTACATAGCAGCCTGTTCCAGGCAGAGGAAGGACACGCTGGAAGAGCTACCTAGTCTGGGTAGCTGGAGTCTGCCACAGGGTGGGACCCTGAGTACTGGTGCTGTCAGGCATCAGGGGTGGCTACAGGCTGTGGTCACTTTCCAGCTACATAGCTGCAGTCGGCAGGGATGAAGCAGGACCCCTTTTGGTGGAGCTACCCAGTCGGGGTAGCTGGGAAGTCCGTCATATTGGCTAGCAGCGGTGGGATCTGCTTCTTCCACACGATTCCTGCTGACAGAGAAGGGCTACGGTAGCTGATAACTATGGAAGCCGAGTACCTAAGGAGAGTAAAGGAGGCACTGACCCAGCTGGACAATCCTGGTTCTGAACTGGACCAGCTGAGTTGCAGGAGCATTGTCCGCCAGCTACTATGGAGGGAGAAGCTTCAACAAGAAAAGGATTGTGATGGAAAGGTCCTCCCCACAGATAATGAGAGGTACTGGGTCCGGTGGGACTTGTGAGTGCTTTTCCTGGGAGAGCAGCCCATGGAGGAATGGCTATCAGATCTAGATCAACTGGTCTGGGCAGAGATGTGGGTGGAGGACGGCTATCGGGACCTGTGATGGCTCGGTATGCAAGTACGGCCATGGCTGTAGGATTGCTCTCCCACAGAGGGCTTTGGCTTCGGCGGACCTGGGTTACTATTGGAAAAGTTGACAGAAGACCCAGAATTTGGGAGCGGGGTGGAACTGAGAGTAATGAACATTGGCCAATCCCGAGAGCAGCTGTTGGATCTCTCGGGGGTACCCTGGCTGGTATCCGATATGGTATCGCTTATTGTCCAAGAATGGGGACTGGAAAAGGCATACAAGAGGCTGCTAGACCGAGTTCTGCAGCATGCCACGGAGTCTGCACGGAGCTGTGGTGCAGCACTCTGGGAATCATAGAGGTTGGCCTCAGATGAATGGCAACTGAGCATAAGCAACGACGAGCTGCTAGATACAGATCAGCAGCCTGGGCCCGAGCTTATAGACCTGGACAAAGGAGCCACCCCAGCAGAAGCGCTGGCAACAGGGCAGAGAGCCGCCGGCCTCTGCCCAGCACCTGTAACAGCTCCAGGAAAACAGGGAGAGGAGGAAGTCGTCCTCCCTCCCCTTACAGAGAACCCCTTGCAGGGAGAGGTGGATGTTGATAACTCTCCCCAGCAGCAGAATCCCTTCCCGGGAGAGGAGACAGTCGGTCTCTCTCCCCAGCGGCAAAGCCAGGAGCCGGGAGAGGAGACAGTCGGTCTCTCTCCCCAGCGGCAGAACCATCCCCTGGGAGCGGAGGTAGTCGTCCTCCCTCCCCATAAACAGAACCCCTTCCTGGGAGAGGAGACAGTCGGTCTCTCTCCCCAGCGGCAGAGCCATCCCCTGGGAGCGGAGGTAGTCGTCCTCCCTCCCCGTAAACAGAACCCCTTCCTGGGAGAGGAGACATTCGGTCTCTCTCCCCAGCGGCAGAGACAGGAGCCGGGAGAGGAGACAGTCGGTCTCTCTCCCCAGTGGCAGAGCCATCCCCTGGGAGCGGAGGTAGTCATCCTCCCTCCCCTTACAGAGAAACCCTTGCAGGGAGAGACGGGTATCGATATCTCTCCCCAGCGGCTGAATCCCTTTCTGAGAGAGGAGACAGTTGGTCTCTCTCCCCAGTGGCAGCACAGTTTCCCATGGAGCGGAGGTAGCAGACCTCCCTCCCCAGCGGTTGATCTCCTTCTCGGGAGAAAAGACAGACGGACTCTACCCTCAGTAGCTTGGCAGGGTCTCTACCCTTTTCTTGTCCAGGAGTATTTCTCACCAAGGGCAGGCGTTGCATTGGGCAAGGAGGACAAAAGTGTATACAGTTGGTGTCACAAGTTTGGGCACCCGAGCTTTACCTGCCCCACCAAGGAGCAACCTCCCCCTCTGGTCTGGGGTGGGAATACAGCTGGGAAACCAGCACTGGCTTTGTTTGTGGGTGGGTCAGCCGGTACTCAACAGAGTGTCACAAAGGGAGACAGTTTGGCCATGGAACTTCAGGACACTGGAACTTGTGGAGCAGCAATTGTTTGGGAGCCGGCCATAGCAAACTTGTTTGGGACTTTGCATTATGTGACTATCCCTGCGCCCAGGGCACAGGGTTTAAACGACAGCAGGAACCCCCCAGGATGCCCCAAGCTCTGGAGGGATGGGATTACCTCTCCCTGCAAACAAGAAGTGGAGGGCCACCATCGGACAGCCCCAGGCCAACCCATTAAGGGTCTAGCCGGGTCTGCCAAACTGGAGGGGGGGGAGATGTCACAGATACCAGATAGATAAGGCTACCCCCCACCCCCCTACAACCTCACCCCTGTTGTTTCTCAGTGGTTTTGGGCTCCTCAGAGCAACCACAATCTCTAGAAGCTTTTGTTTGCTTGTTTTGTGGAGAGCTGGTGTATGACCAGGAAAACCCTCCTAGGCTGTCCGGGATTCTGGAACTCCCGGTCGGCCGCCTCACAACGGACACCCACCTAACTCCTCTCAGGCTGGCCAGGCTCCTGGAACTCCCGGTCGGCCACAGGACAGCTGGACACCCACTAACTTTACCCCTGGTCGCTCCAGCAGCCCTTTGTCCCAGAGCTCCGCTCTTTTTTGTTGATTGGTAGCCCCTAGGGAGGACAAGAGCTGTGGCAATTATCCAAGGGGAGCTCCTTTGGGAATTGGGTTTTTTGATACCCCTAACCCCATAACTTCAACGGACTGTAACTCCGGTCCCCAGTAGTGAATCCTGCTGCTTTTTGGACTGTGGCATATGGGGACCAAGAGCGTTAAAATGACACCCTGGAAGTGCCGCCGCTCCAGCGGGATCACCCGAAACCGCCACCCCTAGGTATTGGGATTATGTAAGACTGTGGCTCCTATGGAGGTGCCGGGCTGTCTGGAAGGGCGGGAATGGCGGGAAAATTGTGGGATTGTCCTTTGTGTTATCAAGATGAGCTGTGTGTATAAAAGGAGTGCATGTTTTGCAATAAAGTCAGTTCCTGTTTAACCTGAATGCTAGTCTGTCTAGTTATTTGTGTTTGCTCCAGCTAAAATCACTTTCCTGAGCTACATAGCAGCCTGTTCCAAGCAGAGGAAGGACACGCTGGAAGAGCTACCTAGTCTGGGTAGCTGGAGTCTGCCACAGGGTGGGACCCTGAGTACTGGTGCTGTCAGGCATCAGGGGTGGCTACAGGCTGTGGTCACTTGCCAGCTACATAGCTGCAGTCGGCAGGGATGAAGCAGGACCCCTTTTGGTGGAGCTACCCAGTCGGGGTAGCCGGGAAGTCCGTCACAAGGAGTAATTCGTTTTTATTTTTGATAATTTAGTTTTTTATTTTGTGTAATTTAGTGTTTATTTTTTTGGTAATTTAGATAATTGTATTTGATTAATTTAATTTATTTTATTTGATTGTAATGTTAGTTTTTTAGTGTATAGCAGGTTAGGTTTTATTTTACAGGTAACTTTGTATTTATTTTAACTAGGTAGCTAGTAAATAGTTAATAACTATTTACTAACTAGTCTACCCAGTTAAAATAAATACAAACTTACCTGTGAAATAAAAATAAAACCTTAGATATCTACAATGTAACTATTAGTTATATTGTAGCTAGCTTAGGTTTTATTTTACAGGTATTTTTTTTTAAATATGAATTATTTAGGTAATAATTGTAAGTTTTAGTTAGATTTATTTTAATTATATTTAAGTTAGGGGTTGTTAGGGTTAGGGTTATGCTTAGGGTTAGGGTTACGTTGTGGGAGGCCAGAGGTTTAGGGGTTAATAACTTTAGTATAGTGGAGGCAACATTGGGGGAGGCAAATTAGGGGCTACTAAGTGTAGGTATGTGGCGGTGATGTTAGGGGCGGCATATTAGGGATTAATAACTGTAATGTAGGTGGCGGCGATGTCGGGGCGGCAAATTAGGGGTTAATAGTTTTATTTAGGTGCCGACGATGTCGGGGCGGCAGATTAGGGGTTAATAGTTTTATTTAGGTGCTGGTGATGTTGATGGCGGCAGATTAGGGGTTAATAACTGTAATGTAGGTGGCGGCGATGTTAGGGCCAGCAGATTAGGGGTTAATAACTGTAATGTAGGTGGCGGCGATGTTAGGGCCAGCAGATTAGGGGTTAATAACTGTAATGTAGGTGGTGGCGATGTCGGGGGCGGCAGATTAGGGGTTAATAACTGTAATGTAGGTGGCGGCGATGTCGGGGCGGCAGATTAGGGGTGTTTAGACGAGGTTTATATATTAGGGTGTTAGGTTTAAACGTAACTTTTTCTTTCCCCATAGACATCAATGGGGCTGCGTTATGGAGCTATTCATTCCGCGATTGCAGGTGTTAGGCTTTTTTTTAGCCTACTCTCCCCATTGATGTCTATGGGGAAATCTTGCACGAGCACGTCAAAGCAGCGCTTGTATTTGGGTGAGGTATGGAGCTCAACGCCACCATATCGCCCGCGCAAGCCTGCTTTTTCAAAACCTGTAATAGCAGCGCTATGAAAGATGAGCAATGAAAATAACGTACACGAAATTAGCGAGCAGCCATAACGCCATAACTTGTAATCTAGCTGACTGTATGTTATAAAACTAAGCAGATATTTTAATTTCTATAGAGCTTTTATACCAGAGGTATGCTTTCTGATTATATGTTTTGTGGGTTGACATTTTATCATAAGGCTACTTAACTGTATTGTACAATTAACTAATATTTCTGGTTCTGTGATGATTGGTAAGTGGACATTGTATATTGATATTTCAATTATTAGATTGTGAAGCTATTGCCATTCTATATTTATTACTTCTGTTTTCAATAAATAATAATAATAAATACAAACAAAGATGCTGATGACTTAATAGAGGTAAAAAATAAATATAGAATGATGAAATGCTATTACAGAATGTCTGTGGATATACTTTTCTTTGTATCTAATAATAGACCAATCTACCCAATTTCTCGTAAGTACAGTAGCAATATATATAAAAACAACAACAGTGAATCCTTAAAAAAAATAAAGTTAAAGACTCAAGATCTAAATAAAATTAATGAAAAAAGATAAACAGAATAGGATATGTTTAGACGTGTAATGTCTCATGTGTCACTCAACAAATTAAATATTCCCTATTTGGACAGGAGGAACATATATCTTGGAAAACAGTTCTCCTTTTTAAAGTGTGAAATAACAACAGATGCTTTACTAGAAGCCTACATATGGATAAATCTATGTGGAACTACCACAAAATAACGAAGAGACAGGCTTCTTAATTTAGAGATTAGTATTTAATGGGATTACTATTCAAAGCTCATGGACTAAACAAAAAGGATACTGAAAATTCAGCTTTACAAAAAATAATAATCTGTTGTGTCTTTTTTTTTAAACTACCCCAAGTCAAACATATATATTTCTTCTGTATATTAATGTATTTACTCACTTGTATCTTGGCTTCACTCTCTATTGTTGCCCTGTCTATTGTTGCCCTGTCATTTAACACAGTATTAAGCTGACTTTAATTAAATGTCATGTTTGCTTTTCTCATTTGTTTATAGTGTTTACCTTCCATTGGCAACCACTCTGCACAGCATTACGATCTCAAAAACTCAGATAAAGTTAATCTTTTTTGCACTAGTCAGGTTGCGCTCGTATTTCACATTTTAAAAAAAAACTTAATTTGTGCAAGCGGTATTCCAACTAGCGCAAAAATCCAAACTTAGAATATCTAATTTAATTATCAACCATCTTTTCAATTTAAGTATATGAAAAAGTTACATCAAACACTACATATACACTACACTTCTTTCAACTACATGGAATAAAGAGAGTGCTACAAGTGTATTCTTTTGCAATTGGTGGACTCTTTACCACCAGCTGTTTGTGTAAATACCTTAAAGGGACAGTCAAGTCCAAAAAAACCTTTCATGATTCAAATAGGGCATGTAAATTTAAACAACTTTCCAATTTACTTTATCACCAATTTTGCTTTGTTCCCTTGGTTTTCTCAGTTGAAAGCTAAACCTGGAAGGTTCATATGCTAATTTTTAGACCTTGAAAGCCGCCTTTAATCTAAATGCATTTTACAGTTTTTCACCACTAGAGGGCGTTAGTTAATGTGTTTCATATAGATAATATTGAGCTCATGCACTCGAATTTACCGAGGAGTGAGCACTGATTGGCTAAAATTCAAGTCTGTCAAAAGAACTGAAATAAGGTGCAGTCTGCAGAGGCTTAGTTACAAGGTAATTACAGAGGTAAAAGGTGTATTAATAAAGCTGTGTTGGTTATGCAAAACTGGGGAATGGGTAATTAAGGGATTATCTATCTTTTAAAACAACAAAATTCTGGTGTTGACTGTTCCTTTAAACTAATATACAGCACCTCACAGCAATATATTTATATTCAGATCATAATATCTGAACTCTATAATATAGCTGATTACTATTCCATTTTGTGGTGCCATTGGCCTTGTTTGTTCACATTAGAATATTGCATCGCATTTATTCCCCCATAGAAATCAATGGAGAGAGAAAAAGTTGGAAAAAAAAAACCTAACACTCATCACGCAAACAACATAGCATATTTGCATTAGCATAAATATATAGTTAAAACCTTTATTAATAAAGCTGTGTTGGTTATGCAAAACTGGGGAATGGGTAATTAAGGGATTATCTATCTTTTAAAACAACAAAATTCTGGTGTTGACTGTTCCTTTAAACTAATATACAGCACCTCACAGCAATATATTTATATTCAGATCATAATATCTGAACTCTATAATATAGCTGATTACTATTCCATTTTGTGGTGCCATTGGCCTTGTTTGTTCACATTAGAATATTGCATCGCATTTATTCCCCCATAGAAATCAATGGAGAGAGAAAAAGTTGGAAAAAAAAAACCTAACACTCATCACGCAAACAACATAGCATATTTGCATTAGCATAAATATATAGTTAAAACCTTTATTAAATATGAATATTGCATAAATATCTTTTTACATGTTTTCATTTACTTAACGGAAAAGGCTCTAATGCACTTCTATATATGTCTATATGTGTGTACGGATATATTTATGTGTTTATATGTCTGAAAATACATATATAGAAATATAAATACATAAATACTTATGTACACATATGTAGACATATCTATACACATACATATCCATCTTTAGAGATGTATGTCTATGTTAAAGCCCTTCAGCGGCTTTTTTTTTCTTCTTACATCTGAGATCTCCTATCTTTGAGCCCTTACAACTTTTGTGAGCAATATTTTTTGTGAATAATTTTTATCAGACAATTTTAAAGTGAAAGTAAATCCTAGCGTTTTACAAACGCTAGGATTTGCTATTGAAACAAATAAAGGAGCTTTCTACATGAAGTATCATATACTTCATGAATGAAAGTGCCCTTTATTTGTTTCAATAGTAAATCCTAGCGTTTGTAAAACGCTAGGATTTACTTTCCCTTTAATATGAGTATAAGTGTACTTTGTAATGTATTTTTGAAGTCTTTTGTGCAACTTTTTATTTTCAGAAAACAACCACAGCCCTGCTGTAAGACTGCGGTAAGGATTCTCGCATAAATCAAGATTGCGCTAGGAAAGGGGGCGCAAACGCTTGTGAAAAGCCTTGTGAAATCGTTTGCGTGCCACTAGTAATCTAGCCCTTAATAGGCTTCTAAACTTTTTTAAAGGGACATGAAATCCAAAAAATTTCTTTCATGATTCAGATAGATTATATATTTTTAAACAACTTTCCAAATTTCTTCTGTTATCAATTTTACTTCATTCTCCTGGTATCTTTGATTGAAGAAGCACTCATGGGACCTAGATGAACACATTTGTAAGCCAATAAAAATGCTCCTTCAAATATATAGATATACGTTTCAACAAAGGATACCAAGAGAATGAAGCAAATTAGATAATGGAACTAAATTGGAAAGTTGTTTAAAATTGTATGCTCTATCTAAATCATGAAAGAAAAAATTTGGGTTTCATGTCCCTTCAACCTATGATAACTTAAAAAAAATAGACTTAAAGGACCAGTCAACACAGTAGATGTGCATAATCAACTAAAATTAGTTAACAAGACAATGCAATAGCACTATTCTGAACTTCAAATGAGTAGTAGATTTTTTTTCTGACAATTAGTTAGGTCTATTTCAAATCCCCTTATATCATGTGACAGCCATCAGCCAATCACAAATGCATACACGTACCATGTGACAGTCATCAGCCAATTACAAATGCATACACGCTTATTCTGTGAATTCTTCCACATGCTCAGTAGGAGCTGGTGACTCAAAAAGTTTAAATATAAAAAGACTGCACATTTTATTAATGAAAGTAAATTGGAAAGTTGTTTAAAATTGCTGCTCTATCTGAATAATGGAAGTTTAATTTTGACTTGAGTGTCCCTTTAATAATTGGTGTATGATTTCTTTTTTTAAAGACCTGTGCTTTGATTTTAAAAAGAATTGAAAATTCAAATACTGTTGGTTAATTTGTTCATCTTGAGTATAATGTGAATAACAAAATAAACAATAAACCAAAATTAATTAACAAATTAATTAACAAATTGGTTAGTAGACAAATTATTTGATTTGATTTGTTTATACAATATTTATTTTAAATGGTGGGAATTAATTATTTGTGAGGAGTGGAGAGAAAGTGATAGATGTCTCAGCCAACACATTTTTGGCTTTTCTGTAATGCATAGAATCTCTGATCAATCCTATACTCAGTAGCACATTTTGGATGGCATTGCATATGCTGGAGGGTGCGCTCTTCTAGGAAAGCAAATGATTTATGTGACAGTCTTTGAAATTAATGTTTAAACTTTTAGAAATTTGGCCAATTCTGATTTAAGAGCTTGGCACTAACTCTTTTGTATATTATAATTCTACCTTTTTTGATCATTAATTGTCTGTAGAATCTTTTCTGTAATTTACAGTGAAATTGCTTGATTGTTTGCTAGATGAAGTGTTCTCATTAGTAAAGCTTTCTCCTGCTGTTTATCCAACAACATAATTAATTTACCCTTAAGGGTAGAAAGCTATTTGAGTTAATGTCTTGATTTAGCTATTTTTACAATCTTATTTTTTTTTGGTTATTAGTAATTTAACACAGGTGTTGCTATAGTGATCTATTTCAGTCATGCACATCCCTTTCAGCTAGATTACGAGTTATGCGCGCTATAGGGAAATTAACGAACGCAACAAAAGTTGCGTTATGTAACCCCCTATAGCGCAGCCATTTCAAGTTTTTAAAAACCCTTCTTCTGCGTGCGATACGGTGCTTTTAAGCTCCATACCGCACCAAAAACAAGCGCTGTTTTGACATGCTCATGCACGCTTTCCCTATAGACATCAATGGGGAGAGCGGGTCAAAAAAAAAAACCTAACACCTGCGATCGTGGAAATAAAAGCTCCGTAATGCAGCCCCATTGATGTCTATGGGAAAAAAAATAAAGTTTAAACCTAACACCCTAACATAACCCCACGTCTAAACACCCCTAATCTGCCGCCCCCGACATCGCCAACACCTACATAATGTTATTAACCCCTAATCTGCTGCCCTGATATCACCGCCACCTAAATAAAATGATTAAACCCTAATTTGCCGCTCTCAATGTCGTCGCTACTATACTAAAGTTATTAACCCCTATTCCCCTGCACCCCAACATCTCCCACACTATAATAAATCTATTAACCCCTACCTGTGAAATAAAACCTAAGGTAGCTACAATATAACCCCTAATCTATAATAAACTACCAAGGGCCCTTAAAAGGGCCTTTTGTAAGGCATTGCCCTAAAGATAATAGCTTTTTTCCTACAAAAGAAAAACAAACACCCCCTAACAGTATACAAACCCCCACCCCCCAAACACACAAAATAAAAATAAAGTAAAACCTAATCTACCCATTGCCCTGAAAAGGTCATTTGTATGGGCATTGCCCTTAAAAGGGCATTTAGCTCTTTTACAAGCCCAAACCCTAATCTAAAAAAAACCCCACCCAAAAAACCCTTAAAAAAACCTAACACTAACCCCCGACGATCCACTTACAGTTTTTGAAGTCCCGCTTGAATGATCTTCATCCAGGCGGGTGGGGAGTCTTCATCCAGGCGGCCTCTTCTATCTTCATCCAGGCAGAGAAGTCTTGATCCAGAGAGCCTCTTCTATCTTCATCCAGGCGGCATCTTCTATCTTGATCCCGGCGGCGCAAAGTGGGTCCATCCTGAAGAAATTTGGCGTGAAGCATCCTCTTCATACGGTCTCCGCCTTACACTGAATCTTCAATGCAAGGTACGCGATTCAAGATGGCGTCCCTTGCATTCCTATTGGCTGAAAATTTTTAATCAGCCAAAAAGGAATTAGAGCTGCTAAAATCCTATTGGCTGTTCAAATCAGGATTTAAGCAGGTCTCATTCTATTGGATGATGAATCTTGAATCGTGTCCCTTGCATTGAAGATTCAGTGTACGGCGGCAACCGCATTAAGAGGATGCTCTGCGCCGGATGTCTTCAGGATGGACCCGCTTCGCGCTGCCGGGAACAAGATAGAAGATGCCGCCTGGATGAAGATAGAAGAGGCCTCCTGGATGAAGACTTCTCGACGCCTGGCTGAAGATAGAAGAGGCCGCCTGAATGAAGACTTCTCGCTGCCTGGATGAAGATCGTTCAAGCGGGATTTCAAAAACTGTAAGTGGATCTTCGGGGGATAGTGTTAGGTTTTTTTAAGGGTTTTTTGGGTGTTTTTTTTTTAGATTAAGGTTTGGTCTTGTAAAATAGCTAAATGCCCTATTTGTATTTCTTTTTACAGGTAAAAGAGCTGTTTAACTTAGGGCAATGCCCCACAAAAGACCCTTTTAAGGGCTATTGGTAGTTTATTGTAGGTTAGGTTTTTTTTTTATTTTGGGTGGGCTTTTTTATTTTGATAGGGCTATTAGATTAGGTGTAATTCTTTTTTATTTTGGATAATTTCGTTTGTTATTTTTCGTAATTTAGTCTTTGCTATGTTTTGTAATTTAGTCTTTTTTATTTTCTGTAATTAGACACTTTGTAATTTTTAGAGTAATGTTAGAATTTTTTTAATGTGTAGTTTAGTTTAATTTAATTGGTAGTTAGTTTAATTTTAGTTTAATAGTTATATTAGCTTAATATATAGTTTAAACTTAGTTTTTAAGTTTTTTAAGTATTAATTTAATTTAAGTTAGGGAAATTGTAATCTTAATATAAAGTTAGGGGGCGTTAGGTTTAGGGGTTACTAGTTTAATTTAGTTTATTGCAATGTGGGGGGCTTTCGGTTTAGGGGTTAATAGTTTACTTTAGTATATTTCGTTGTGGGGGGCTTGCGGTTTAGTGGTTAATAGGTTTTTTATAGTGGCAGTGTTGTAGGGCTTAATAACTTTAGTATAGTTGGGGTGATGTCGGCGGACAGCAGGGGTTAATAATATTTAAATAGTGTTTGCGATTCGGGAGGGCAGCGGTTTAGGGGTTAATAAGTTTATTATAGTGGTGACGATGTCGGGGAGTGGCAGAATAGGGGTTAATAAGAAAATTTAGTGGCGGGCGATGTCGGGAGCGGCAGATTAGGGGTTAAAAACTTTATTATAGTGTTTGCGATGCGGGAGAGCCTCAGTTTAGGGGTTAATAGGTAGTTTATGGGTGTTTAGTGTACTTTGTAGCAGTTTAGTTATGAGATTTATGTTACAGTTTTGTAGAGTAAAAACTCATAACTACTGCTTTTAGATGGGATGGCGGTACAGATCTTGTCGTTTTAGGCTGTAACGTTGTTGTTTCATGTATAAGAATGACTATTGTAAATTTGACACTGTTGTTGTTTTTGTTGTGAGGTATTCCATACCTTTTGTATTTACCAGCATAACCTCAATAAAAAAAAACTATTAAAAAAAAAATGCCTATTCTAAAAAAAAAAAAACACCCCAAAAATAAAAAAAATCCCATTACAAAAAAATAACTAATGAAATTATCCAAAATAATATAAATTATTACTATTCTAATACCCTGTTTAAAAAAAAAACACCCCAAAAAAACAAAAAACAAAAAAACAAACTACCAATAGCCCTTATAAGGATCTTTTTCTAAAACATTACAACAAACCCCCACTTACATTACAAACCCCCACCCCCCCAACCCACAAAATAAAAAATCCTAACTAAAAAAAAACTAATCTACTTATTGCCCTGAAAAGGGCATTTGTATTGGCATTGCCCTTAAAAGGGCATTCAGCTCTTTTTCTGCCCAGCCCTAACCTAAAAAAAAAACACCCCAAAAAACCCCCCAAAAAAACCTAACTCTAACTCCAAAATCTGTATTCACAGTTGAAGTCCGGCAAAAGATCTTCATCCTAGCGGCGAAGCATCTTCATCCAGACGGCTCCATCTTCTTTCATCGCGGGACCGGCAACTTCTTCATCCCTGTGGAGGCAGAGCGGTCGATGTGCAGAGGCGGAGGTCCAGGTGGAAGTCTATTGGTCCAACGTGGAGGTCCTCTTCATGCGAACAAATCAGCCAATAGGATTTAAGCAACTCTAATTCCTATTGGCTGATTTAAATTTTTCAGCCAATAGGAATGCAACGGTACCCCCAATATAAAAGAGGTACTTTTCACTGAATCCTCAATGTGCGGCAAACGATCACATGAAGAGGACCTCCACGTCAGACCGATGGACCTTTGCCTGGACCTCTGCCTCCGTGCATCGACTGCTCCGCCTCCACAGGGATAAAGAAGAGGCCGGTCCCGCGATGGATGAAGATGGAGCCGCCTGGATGAAGATGCTTTGCCTCTGGGATGAAGATCTTTCGCCAGACTTCAGCAACTGTGAGTACCGATTTTGTGGTTAGTGTAAGGTTTTTTTTTAGGTTAGGGTTGGGCAGAAAAAGAGTTGAATGTCCTTTTAAGGGTAATGCCCATACAAATGCCCTTTTCAGGGCAATGGGTAGATTAGGTTTTTTTAGTTAGTTTTTTTTTATTTTGTGGGTTTGGGGGGTGAGGGTTTGTAATGTTAGGGGGTGTTTGTTGTAATGTTTTAGAAAAAGAGCTGTTTAACTTTAGGGCAATGCCCTACAAAAGGCCCTTTTAAGGGCTATTGGTAGTTTATTATAGATTAGGGTTTTTTTATTTTGGGGTGTTTTTTTTTTTTTTTTTTTAAAACAGTTTTTTTTTTAATGGGCCGAAAAAGAGCTGAATGCCCATACAAATGCCCTTTTCATGGCAATGGGTAGATTAGGTTTATTTTTATTTTGTGGGTTTGAGAGGTGGGGGTTTGTAATGTTAGTGGGTGTTTGTTTTTATTTTTTAGCAAAAGAGCTGTTAACTTTAGGGCAATGCCCTACAAAAGGCCCCTTTAAGGGCCCTTGGTAGTTTATTATAGATTAGGTTTTTTTATTTTGGGGTGTTAGAATAGGAAATTTTTTTATTGTTTTGGATAATTTCGTTTGCTATTTTTGTAATGGTAGTTTTTTTATTTTTTTTATTTTAGTGTTTATTATTTTTTGTAATTGTAGTTATAATATTTTAGTAATCTTAGGTTTTTTTATTTTTAGTAATGTTAGGTTTTATTAGTGTAAGCTTAGGTTTTATTTTTATTTCACAGGTAAGTTTATATTTATTTTAACTAGGTAGTTAGTAAATAGTTATATTGTAGCTAGCTTAGGATTTATTTTTATTTCACAGGTACGTTTGTATTTATTTTTAAATAGGTAGTTAGTTAATAATTGTAACTTTAATTTAGGTCTATTTTAATTATGTTAAAGTTAGGGGGTGTTAGGTTTATAGGTAAATATAGTTTAATTTAGGTTATTGCGATGTGGGGGGTGGCTGTTTAGGGGTTAATAGGTTTAGTTAGTGTTGGGGATGTTTGGGAACTGCGGTTTTGGGGTTAATAGGTTTATTTATTTTCAGCGATGTCGGGGAACTGTGGTTTAGGGGTTAATAGGTTTAGTTAGTGTTGGCGATGTGGGGGAGTGCGGTTTAGGGGTTAATAGGTTTAGGTAGTATTGGTGATGTTGTGGAATGGCAGTTTAGGGGTAATAGCTTTATTTAGTTATTTAGTTAGTGTCAGCGATGTGGGGGGTGCAGTTTAGGGGTTAATAGGTTTAGGTAGTGTTGGTGATGTGGGGGGATGGCGGTTTAGGGGTTAATAGCTTTATTTAGTGTCGGCGATGTGGGTGGCGTGGTTTTAGATAATTTTGTTTTGGCGGCATATTAGTTAAGTTAAATTAAAACGTTAATTCGGATCCTTTTGTTTTTTCGGATTCATTCTTTATTCATATGCATTATTCTATTCTAAACTTCAGAATAGAATAATGTATATGAATAAAGAATGTATCCGAAAAAACGAACGGATCCCAAAAAAACGATTAACTTAACTATTAATTAACTTAACTACTATTTTTTTTTTAAACTTAACTAAACTTATTTGCCGAAACAAAATTATTTATTTTTTAACTAATCAAAACAAAACTAAACAAATTTTTTAGCGGCGCACATGTCTAATATAAAAAGTATGAGAATTAAACAGCAGAGCAAAGCATGAAATCAAGTAAGAAAGTGAATTTATATTATAGAAAAAAACACTTTTTGGAATATTGTGAAAGGTATTATCTCTATTAGTGTAACCTTAAAAAGTAATTTGCATAGGAATCATGTTTGTCTCTATTCCTCCTTTAGAGAATAATGACACCCATTGTTGTGAGCTCATTTTGGTTTTAGCCAATTAAACTGTGTTAAGGCTTTAGCATTAAGGCAAAATATGCAGCTATGAGTACGGCAAACGCTGAAACATGTTAGCTGATTTTGTCAGATGCTACATATGACGGACAGTCTGTATTACAGCTTTTAATCTTCTAAATTAAAGGATTACTTGTTATCTACATATTGTTGTGGAGCTCCGTTTCATCTTTTGAACTGTTTTTCAAATAAAGATAACAAGAGAAGGAAGAACAATTGATAATATTAGTAAATTAGAAAGTTGCTTAAAATTGCATGCTCTATCTGAATCATTCAATTGTAATTTGACTTTAGTGTCCCTAAAAGGATTAAAGACACCTATTAAACATCCAACAAAGTGCACGGGACAATCTTGGCAGATTGTAGAAGAAACATATAGTCAATTCTTAAATGAGTTTTGTGTACTGAGGAATAAAACGTATCAGGTCTCTCTCCTTTGTGAAGGGTCTTTCACCCATCCACTAGATTTTAATCTAATATGAAAACCCCCAATCATTTTTTGAAGGCTTGCTTGTACTGGCTATAAGGGTTGCATATCTACCTATTCTATGGTCTAGTTTTTAATTTAAATCCCCGACTAGAATTATTTTGTACCTCTTCCAGTTGGTAAGTAATTTATTTATTTTGGATAAGAAAGCCGATTGATTTTCATTAAGGGCATAAATATTTCCTACTAAGACTGGAAATCCATGAGACCTTTTAGTAAAATAAACCTCCCATCCCTATCTTTTATTTCCTCCGTATTAATACTCTACATCTTTTGGAGTAACCAAGTGCATGATATTGACAAGAAAAAGTGGGATTTATAGTCTATAATATCTTATTCTCTTTTAACATTGGAGTGCAAACCCCTCACTTTGTCAGTGATTATTTTAATTGACATTTATTTGTAAGTATACAGTTAAGAAAGTGCAATACAACATTGTTCATGGAATATATTATTATTCCCTACCTTCTTAACAGAATGATTACCTGAAAATCTGTCCAATCTGTATGTATGAGGCTTCAAAATTAGTCATAAACCGTGCCAAGCGACTCGGGTACAGAATAAAAAAAAAAAATCCAACATGTCAAAAATAAAGAAAAAAACCCAGTAAACATTAACTGTGGAGTAATAAAATTTTACTAAAATACCAAACTGTAGTAATCAAGATTAACCATATTGCTGGCTGTGATAAGAGCCTTATAGTATATCACCAATACAAAATGTGTCCTTTAATGTCTATAAACATTAACTAGTATAAATGTTATAGTTTTTAGGTTCACTTAAATTCAACATCTTTCTAAATTAAATTGGAGACTGAAGGTTAAGAATCTGTACACACTGTATGACTGTTCTATCTAGACGTCAATCATCTTTCTTTTTTTTATCTTTTTCCCCTTAAATCTCTGTGATTCTGAAACTTACAGATGACTAACTTCTGTGATAAGTATTATTCTCATGAAGGTCCTAAAGGGTTGTGCTAAATATATCTCTGTAAGGGGTGATGATCTGTATATAAGTTTTTTTTATAACTGTGAATAATCTCCACAGTTTAGTTAAACTAAACCAATAATCCATTACATTAATTAGCATACATAATATATAGTTAGAAAAATGAGTGTCTCTCTCAATCTATTAAATAAACCAACAAAAAGGGGACAGATCTCTGCTACCATAGCCGCTACAAAGCTCTCAAGACCCCTCATTTGAAATAGAATTATCTTAGAGCAGTATCACACAACAAATCTTATAAAAAGAAAAAGAAAACACATGGGGATTTGTTTGGGAATGGGTCATTTTATGTGCAATAAAAAAATCTGGTATAAGTAGAGACCCCTAATAAAGTTTATTCTCTAGTTCCTCCCTCAAAAAAGATATGGATTTTGTGTGTGTAGGCAGGTGATCACTGTGGTAACAGTAAACAATTGCAAGAAAAAAGTGCTTTTATTTTTGTCCTGAACAATGAGGCCTCTCTAATCCATATTATAACCCCCAAAAGCCCATATGGGTCCCTATTTCACATGTGGCTACCAATGGTGACAATTTAGTAGGTGATCACAGTAACAGCAGGGTATACTTGCCCATTTTTAGTATTATTTACTAAAATCCAAGAAAAAATGATAGATTTTAGACAGTTTTTGCCACAGCTCTCATATGCCATGAATTATAAATGTAATAATGTTTTATTGTAAATCTGCTGGGCCTGCTGAAACATTTGTGTGGGTCACTAACTGAAATTTGACTTACAATAGGGTTTAAATGTAGGTTGCAAAAAAGCTTAAAATTGGCTCTGCACTGGTGCGAAAAAAGGCATAGCAGTAAAAGAGTCAATATTGGTAAACTTTTCCTGCATGAAACCTTTATTTAAGATATTTATGGCTAGATTACGAGTTTTGCGTTATGAGTGAAAAAGCTTCATAACGCTGCTTTTTCACTACCGCTGGTATTACGAGTCTTGCAGGTATATCTGTACCACACACTTTTTTGGCCGTAATGCAACATAACTACCGCAGCTTTCAAAAAGTCCTTTTTTCAAAGGGACTTCAACAGCACAGGTATTACGAGTTGCCTGTCCGGCCAAAAAGTGAGCGATAAAGCCCATAACTACAAGATCCGTACCGTAAACTGAAAGTCAGTAATTATGGCTTTTATGTTACAAATCTGTAACATAAAATTCATAACTAAAGTGTTGCAAAGTACACTAACACCCATAAACTACCTATTAACCCCTAAACCGAGGCCCTCTTGCATCGCAAACACTAAAATAAAATTATTAACCCCTAATCTGCCGCTCCCGACATCTCCGCCACTAGAATAAACATATTAACCCCTAAGCCGCCGTACTCCCGCATCGCAAACACTAGTTAAATATTTTTAACCCCTAATCTGCTGTCCCTAACATCGCCGCAACCTACATTACTGTTATTAACCCATAATCTGCTGCCCCCAAAATCGCCGCCACTATACTAAAGTTTTAAACCCCTAACCCTAAGTCTAACCCTAACACCCACTAACTTTAATATAATTAAAATAAATCTAAATAAAATTACTATCATTAACTAAATAATTCCTAATTAAAACTAAATACCTATAAAATAAACCCTAAGCTAGCTACAATGTAACTAATAGTTACATTTTAGCTTTCTTAGGTTTTATTTTTATTTCACAGGCAATTTTGTATTAATTTTAACTAGGTAGATTAGTTAGTAAATAGTTATTAACTATTTACTAACTACCTAAAATAAATACAAATTTACCTGTAAAATAAAACCTAACCTGTCTTACACTAACGCCTAACCTTACACTACAATTAAATAAATTACATTAATTAAATACAATTAACTAAATTACAAAAAAAAAAAAACACTAAATTACACAAAATATAAAAGAAATTATCAAATATTTAAACTAATTACACCTAATCTAATAGCCCTATCAAAAGAAAAAAGCCCTCCCAAAAGAAAAAAAAACCCTAGTCTAAACTAAACTGCCAATGGCCCTTAAAAGGGCCTTTTGTGGGGCATTGCCCCAAAGAAATCAGCTCTTTTACCTGTAAAAAAAAAATACAAACAACCCCCCAACAGTAAAACCCACCACCCACACAACCAAACCCCCCAAGTAAAATCCTATCTAAAAAACCTAAGCTGACCATTGCCCTGAAAAGGGCATTTGGATGGGCATTGCCCTTAAAAGGGCATTTATCTCTTTTTCAGCCCAAACCCTAAGCTAAAAATAAAACCCACCTAATAAACCCTTAAAAAAACCTAACACTAATCCCCGAAGATCCACTTACAGTTTTTGAAGACCAGACATCAATCCTCAACGAAGCCGGGAGAAGTCTATATCCAAGCAGGCAGAAGTCCTCAACGAAGCCGACATAAGTCTTCATCCAAGTGGCAAGAAGTGGTCCTCCAGACGGGCAGAAGTCTTCATCCAGACGGCATCTTCTATCTTCATCCTTCCGACGCGGAGCGGGTCCATCTTCAAGACATCCGGCGCTGAGCATCCTCTTCATACGGTCCTAGCCGTACACTGAAGGTTCCTTTAAATGACGTCATCCAAGATGGCGTCCCTTGAATTCCGATTGGCTGATAGAATTCTATCAGCCAATCAGAATTAAAGGTGAAAAAATCCGATTGGCTGATGCAATCAGCCAATAGGATTGAGCTTCAATCCTATTGGCTGATACAATCAGCCAATAGGATTGAGCTCACATTCTATTGGCTGTTCCAATCAGCCAATAGAATGCGAGCTTCAATCCTATTGGCTGATACAATCAGCCAATAGGATTTTTTCACCTTTAATTACCATTGGCTGATAGAATTCTATAAGCCAATCGGAATTCAAGGGACGCCATCTTGGATGACGTCATTTAAAGGAACCTTCAGTGTATGGTTGGGACCATAAGAAGAGGATGCTCCGCGCCGGATGTCTTGAAGATGGACCCGCTCCGGGTCGGAAGGATGAAGATAGAAGATGCCGTCTGGATGAAGACTTTTGCCCATCTGGAGGATCACTTCTTGCCGCTTGGATGAAGACTTCTCCCGGCTTCATTGAGGATTTCTGCCCGCTTGGATGAAGACTTTTTTTTCCGGGTGAGCAGTTTTCCCCACCACCTTACAGTCTAACCCATATTCGTTGAGGATGGATGTCCGGTCTTCAAAAACTGTAAGTGGATCTTCGGGGGGTAGTGTTAGTTTTTTTTTTTAAGGGTTTATTGGGTGGGTTTTATTTTTAGATTAGGGGTTTGGGCAAGGAAAAAGAGCTAAATGCCCATTTAAGGGCAATGCCCATCCAAATGCCCTTTTTAGGGCAATAGGGATCTTAGGTTTATTTAGATAGGGTTTTATTTGGGGGGTTTGGTTGTGTGGGTGGTGGGTTTTACTGTTTGGGGGGTTGTTTGTATTTTTTTTTTACAGGTAAAAGAGCTGATTTCTTTGGAGCAATGCCCCGCAGAAGGCCCTTTTAAGGGCTATTGGCAGTTTAGTTTAGGCTAGGTTTTTTTTTTATTTTGGGGGGGCTTTTTTCTTTTGATAGGGCTATTAGATTAGGTGTAATTAGTTTAAATATTTGATAATTTCTTTTTTATTTTGTGTAATTTAGTGTTTTTTCTATTTTGTAATTTAGTTAATTTAACTATTTACTAACTATTCTACCTAGTTAAAATAAATACAAACTTAGCTGTGAAATAAAAATAAAACATAAGCTAGATACAATGTAACTATTAGTTATATTGTAGCTAGCTTAGGGTTTATTTTACAGGTAAGTATTTAGTTTTAAATAGGAATTATTTAGGTATTAATTGTAATTTTTATTTAGATTTATTTTAATTATGTTCAAGTTAGTGGGTGTTAGGGTTAAACTTAGGGTTAGGTTTAGGGGTTAATAACTTTAGTATAGTGGCGGTGACGTTGGGGGCGGAAGATTAGGGGTTAATAAGTGTAGGTACGTGGTGGCGATGTTAGGGGCGGCAGATTAGGGGTTAACAAGTATAATGTAGGTGGCGGCAATGTTAGGGGCGGCAGATTAGGGGTTAATAAGTGTAATGTAGGTTGCTGCGATGTTAGGGGCGGCAGATTAGGGGTTAATAAGTGTAATGTAGGTGGCAGCGATGTCTGGGTCAGCAGATTAGGGGTTAATAAGTGTAATGTAGGTGTCGGCGATGTCTGGGTCAGCAGATTAGGGGTTAATAAGTGTAATGTAGGTGGCGGCGATGTCTGGGTCAGCAGATTAGGGGTTTATAAGTGTAATGTAGGTGTCGGCGATGTCTGGGTCAGCAGATTAGGGGTTAATAAGTGTAATGTAGGTGTCGGCGATGTCGGGGGTGGCAGATTAGGGGTTAAAAAGTGTAGATAGGTGGCGGCAGATTAGGGGTTAATAAGTGTAATGTAGGTGTTGGCGATGTAGGGGGCTGTAAACATAAATTTTCTTTCCCAATAGGAATCAATGGGGCTGTGTTACGGAGCTTTAGGCTCCTTTATTGCAGGTGTTAGGCTTTTTTTTACCCGGCTCTCCCCATTGATGTCTATGGGGAAATCATGCACGAGCACATAAAACCAGCTCAAAGCAGCGCTGGTATTTGTGTGCGGTATGAAGCTCACTGGAGCTCAACGCTGCAATATTGCCTGCTAACGCCGGGTTTTTGAAAACCTGTAATAGCAGCGCTACAGGGAGGTGAGCGGTGGAAATAACTTGCAAGTTAGCACCGAGCTGCTCATAACGCAAAACTCGTAATCTAGCCGTTAGTTATCTATTGTTGCTAAATTATTCATTAAGAAAACCTTTACAGGGTAACAGAAATTCACTGAAATAAGTACCATAACTGAAAAGCTTAAATAAACTAAACTATAGTGCACTTAATTTTGTGTAAGTCCAGCAATAGCACCCTAAAAACATAATTTATGCTTACCTGATGGCTTAATTTCTTTCATGGTGGTGAGAGTACACAATCCTTTACTCTTGGGAATTACTCTACCACTAAGAGGAGGCAAAGATTCCCAAACCCCAAGAGCTCTATACCCCCCCCCCCCCCATCTCACACATACCTCAGTCTAATTCACCTGTGCTCCAGTTCAGATATCCTCAAAATGTGGCCTGTTAGGGAGGCCTCAGGACAGGTTTGAAAAGCAGTGGTCTAACTTATAGCCAAACAATTGAGGTAAGAAAAATAAATGAGTCATAAAAGAAGCAGGGGAAATAGATGTGCTTAAAAAATTAACCACAGAAAAACAAAGGGTGGGGTCTTGTGGACTCTCACCACCATGAAAGAAATACATTTATCAGGTTAGCATAAATAATGTTTTCTTTCATACAGGTGGTGAGATTCCACAATCCTTTACTCATGGGAACTAATACCCAAGCTGTGGAGTCCTCAAGTAATAACATAAATGGAAGGATTTAAAAACATCTTTTTTCACTGAGAAAATAAATCCACAACTCCAATAATAATTATCTATTTTTTCTTTTTTTTTAAAGGCACTTAAAATAAGCAAACAGACAAAATAATCAAACTGAGATAACTGCCTACAGAACCTTTCTACCAAAGGCTGCTTCAGAAGAAGCAAAAACATCAAAATGTTAGAATTTAGTATGCTAAGAAGGCCAAGTAGTTGCTTTGCAAATTTGATCAACTGAAGCCTCATTCTTGAAAGCCCAAGAAGTGGCAACTGACCTAGTAGAATGAGCAGTAATCCACTGCAGTGGAGGCTGGCCTGCCTCCAAATAAGCTTTGTGAATCAAAAGTTTTAACCAAGAGGCTAAAGAAATAGCAGAGGCCTTCTAACGTTTCCTAGAAGTTTGTCTGAAAATCCTTTGTAGCATCAACATAATATTTCAATGCCCTAACAACATCCACATAATGCAAAGATCTTTCAAAACATTCTTAGGATTAGGTCACAAAGAAGGAACAACAATCTCTCTGCTAATTTTGTCTGAAGAAACCACCTTAGGCAAAAAATTAAATGATGTCAATAAAACAGCCTTGTCCTGACAGAAAGTCAGATAGGGAGGTTCACAAGAAAGAGCAGATAATTCAGAAACCCTTCTAGCAGAAGAAATAGTAGTGTAATGTCCAATTTATGCATAGATTCAAAAGGAGAAGCCTGCACAATCCTTAAAGGGACAGTCTACATCAGAATGTTTATTGTTTAAAAAGATAGCTAATCCCTTTATTACCCATTCCCCAGTTTTGCATAACCAACACAGTTATATTAATATATGTTTTACCTATGTGATTGCCTTGTATCTAAGCCTCTGCAGACTGCCCCCTTATCTCAGTGCTTTTAAAAGAAATACAGTTAAACCAATCAGTGCAGACTCCTAAATAACTCCACGGGAGTGAGCACAATGTTATCTATATGAAAACACATGAACTATTACTGTCTAACTGTGAAAAACTTTCAAAATGCTCTGAGCTAAGAGGCGGTTTTCAACAGTTTTAGAAATAAGTTTGAGCCTGCCTAGGTTTAGCTTTTCAAAAATACCACCAAGGGAACAAAGCAAATTTAAAGATAAAAGTCATTTGGAAAGTTGTTTAAAATTGCATGCCCTATCTGAATCATGAAAGTTTAATTTTGACTAGACTGTCCCTTTAAGACGAGGTTAAGATTCCATGGCGGAGAAATAGGCTTGAAAACAGGTTCAGTACAAACCAAAGCCTAACCAAAACTATGAACATCATAAAGATTAGCAGTCTTTCTGTGGAACAAATCTGAAAGAGCAGTAATCTGCTATTTCAGAGAATTTGCAGATAGGCCCTTATCTAGACCATCCTGCAAAAATGGCAGAATCCTAGAAAATAAAGGCCTTTCAGACCTTAAAATAGATTTTCCCAGTGACAGGCTTATGAGCCTGAATCAGGCTTTCAATCACAGAATCAGAGAAACCCCTATGTCTAAGAACTAACGGCTAGATTACAAGTTGTGCGTTAGGTTAAAAAACCAGCGTTAAGAGGTCCTAACGCTGCTTTTTAACGGCCGCTGGTATTACGAGTCTTGAAGGTACAGGCTCACCGCTCACTTTTTTGGCCAGACTTGGAAATACCGCAAATACACTTACGTAAATTTCGTATCCTCTTTATTCAATGGGACTTGCATAGCGCCGGTATTACGAGTCTGCCAAAAAGTGAGCGGTAGACCCTCTCCTGTCAAGACTGGTACCGCATTTTAAAGTCAGTAGTTAAGAGTTTTACACTACAACGCCGTAGCATAAAACTCTTAACTAAAGTGCTAAAAAGTACACTAACACCCATAAACTACCTATTAACCCCTAAACCGAGGTCCTCCCGCATTGCAAACACTTAAAAAAAATAATTAACCCCTAATCTGCCGAACCGGACATCGCCGCCACTATAATAAATATATTGACCCCTAAACCGCCGCACTCCTGCCTCGCAAACATTACAAAGATTAGTTAAATATTATTAACCCCTAATCTGCCGTCCCTATCATTGCCGCCACCTACCTACATTTATTAACCCCTAATCTGCCACCCCCAATGTCGCTGCCACTATACTAAAGTTATTAACCCCTAAATCTAACCCTAACCCTAACCCCCCCTAACAAATATAATTTAAATAAATCTAAATAAAAATTACTATAATTAACTAAATTATTCCTATTTAAAACTAAATACCTGTAAAATAAACCCTAAGCTAGCTACAATATAACTAATAGTTACATTGTAACTATTTTAGGGTTTATTTTTATTTTACAGGCAAGTTTGTATTTATTTTAACTAGGTAGAAAAGTTATTAAATTGTTATTAACTATTTAATAACTACCTAGCTAAAATAAATACAAAAGTACCTGTAAAATAAAACCAAACCTAAGTTACAATTACACCTAACACTACACTATAATTAAATGACTTACCTAAATTAAATATAATTAAATACAATTAAATAAACTTTAGCTAAAGTAAAAAAAAACCAATAATTTACAGAAAATAATACAAATTACAAGATTTTTAAACTAATTACACCTAATCTAATCCCCCTAACAAAATAAAAAAGCCCCCCCAAAATAAAAAAGCCCTAGCCTACACTAAATTACAAATAGCCCTTAAAAGGGCCTTTTGCGGGGCATTGCCCCAAAGTAATCAGCTCTTTTTTTTTTTACAAATCCCCCCCAACATTAAAACCCACCACCCACACAACCAACCCTATTCTAAAACCTACCCAATACCCCCTTAAAAAAAACTAACCCCTTGAAGATCACCTTACCGGGAGAAGTCTTCATTCAACCGGGCATACGTCCTCAACGAAGCCGGGAGAAGTCTTCATCCAAGCCGGGCAAAGTGGTCCTCCAGACGGGCAGAAGTCTTCATCCAGACGGCATCTTCTATCTTCATCCATCCGGCGCGGAGCGGGTCCATCTTCAAGACATCCGACGCAGAGCATCCTCTTCATCCGACGGCTCTTCTGGAATGAAGGTTCCTTTAAATGACATCATCCAAGATGGCGTCCCTTCAATTCCGATTGGCTGATAGAATTCTATCAGCCAATCGGAATTAAGGTAGAAAAAATCCTATTGGCTGATGCAATCAGCCAATAGGATTGAGCTTGCATTCTATTGGCTGATTGGAACAGCCAATAGAATGCCAGCTCAATCCTATTGGCTGATTGCATCAGCCAATAGGATTGAATTTCAACAGCCAATAGGATTTTTTCTACCTTAATTCCGATTGGCTGATAGAATTCTATCAGCCAATCAGAATTGAAGGGACGCCATCTTGGATGACGTCATTTAAAGGAACCTTCATTCCAGAAGAGCCATTGGATGAAGAGGATGCTCCGTGTCGGATGTCTTGAATATGGACCCGCTCCGCGCCGGATGGATGAAGATAGATGATGCCATCTGGATGAAGACTTCTGCCCGTCTGGAGGACCACTTCGCCCGGCTTGGATGAAGACTTCTCCTGGCTTCGTTGAGGACTTCGGCCCGGTTGGATAAAGACTTCTCCCGGTAAGGTAGTCTTCAAGGGGTTAGTGTTAGGTTTTTTTATGGGGGTATTGGGTGGGTTTTAGAGTAGGGTTGGTTGTGTGGGTGGTGAGTTTTAATGTTGGGGGGATTTGTATTTTTTTTTACAGGTAAAAGAGCTGATTACTTTGGAGCAATGCCCCGCAAAAGGCCATTTTAAGGGCTATTTTTAATTTAGTGTAGGGTAGGGCTTTTTTATTTTGTTATTTTTGTTGGGGGATTAGATTAGGTGTAATTAGGTGTAATTAGTTTAAAAATCTTGTAATTTGTTTATTATTTTCTGTAATTTAGTGTTTGTTTTTTTGTACTTAAGATAATTTAATTGTATTTAATTGTATTTAATTTATGGAAATAATTTAATTATAGTGTAGTGTTAAGTGTAATTGTAACTTAGGTTAGGTTTTATTTTACAGGTACTTTTGTATTTATTTTATCTAGGTAGTTATTAAATAGTTAATACCTATTTAATAACTATTGTACCTAGTTAAAATAAATACAAACTTGCCTGTAAAATAAAAATAAACCCTAAGCTAGCTACAATGTAACTATTAGTTATATTGTAGCTATCTTAGGGTTTATTTTACAGGTAAGTATTTAGTTTTAAATAGGAATAATTTAATTAATGATAGTAATTTTTATTTTTAATTCTTTTAATTATATTTAAGTTAGGGGGTGTTAGGTTTAGGGTTAGACTTAGGTTTAAGGGTTAATTACTTTAATATAGTGGCGGCAATGTTGGGGGTGGCAAATTTGGGGGTTAATAAATGTAGGTAGGTGTCGGCGATGTTAGGGCCGGCAGATTAGGGGTTAATAATATTGAACTAATGTTTGCGAGGCAGGAGTGCGGCGGTTTAGGGGTTAATATGTTTATTATAGTGGTGGCGACGTTAGGGGCGGCAGATTAGGGGTTAAAAAGTGTAGGTATGTGGCGGCAGTGTCCGGAGCGGCAGAATAGGGGTTAATAATTATAATGTAGGTGTCGGCGATGTCGGGGGCGGCAGATTAGGGGTTAATAACTATAAGATTAGGGGTGTTTAGACTCAGGGTTCATGTTAGGGTGTTAGGTGTAGACATAAAATGTATTTCCCCATAGGAATCAATGGGGCTGCGTTAAGGAGTTTTTTGCAGGTGTTTTTTTAGCCGTCTCTCCCCGTTGATTCCTATGGGGAAATCGTGCACGAGCATGAGCACGTTACACCAGCTCACCGCTAACATAAGCAGCGCTGGTATTGGAGTGCGGTAAGGAGCACAATTTTGCTCAACGCTCACTTCTTGTCTGGTTTGTAAAAACCGGTAATACCAGCGCTGTATGTAAGTGAGCGGTGAGCATAAACTGCTCGTTAGCACCGCACAGCCTCTAACTCAAAACTCGTAATCTAGATGTAAGTGTTCTATTTCCATGCCATCAAGTTTAGAGACTTGAGATCCGGATCCCAACTACTAACACATTCACTAACTCTGCCTGAGGATCCCTGGACAATGAAAAGAACCTGGGAAGTTTGTTGTTCAAACCAGAGACCATCAGATCTATTTCTGGGAGACTCCAAAGATCCACAATTTGATTGAACACATCCTGGAGACAACTTCCCTGGATGTAGAGATTGACGACTGAGAAAGTCTGCCTCTCAATTGTTCACTCCTGGGATATGAATTGCAGAGACTAGACAAAAACTGTCTTCTGCCAAGGAGAGAATCTGAGACACCTCCATCATCACCAGGGTACTGTGAATTCCTCCCTGAGGGTTGATATAAGCTACTGCTGTTTTGTGTCTGGAAACGGAGATGAGATTCCCTTTTTGACAGAAGCCAAACTTGCATGGAGTTCTAGAACATTGATTGGTAACCTTGCCTCCTGAGGATCTCAAACTCTCTGTGCTGTCAGAGACCCGCAAACAGCTCCCCAACCTGAAAAACTTGCATATGTAGTGATCACACTCCAGGTAGGATGAGCAAAAGAAGCCCCCTGAATAATAAACTGATGATCCAGCCACCAAGTTAGAGGTCAACTTGCACTGGGATCCAAAAATATCTTTTGAGACACCTAAGTATAATCCCTGAACCATTGACGCAGCATACAAAGCTGAAGAGGCCTCATGGGAAATAGAGCAAATGGAATTGCATCTGAGGATGCAATTATGAGACCTAGTACTTCCATACACAGAGCCTCTGAATGAAACAAGAGAGACTGAAGGTTTAGACAAGTTGACACCAATTTTAACCTTCTCTGCTCTGTTGACTGAGTCAATTTGGAAACCCAAAAAAGTTACCTTTATCTGAGTCGGTTGGTGTGAGATACTTCTAAAGGAAAAGATGGAGCTTGAACAAGATGTCGTCCACGAGAAACAATATTCCAAACCCAGGGATCTTGAACAGACAGAAACCAAGCCTCTTGAAACAGGCTTAATCTGTCCCCTTCCAGAACTTCTGGATGCCGTTTTGGTATTAGGGATAGGTTTCTTACCCTGCTTTGACTTGTTCCAGTTAGCATTAGGTCTCCAGACTGAACCAGAGGAATCTTGCTTTTGAGCAGAGGAGTCAGCTTTCTGTTCCTTATTCTGACAAAAGTAACAAAAATGATTAGAAGCTTTGGATTTCCTTCTAGAATGTCTGTCTTGAGGAAGAAAAACTCCTTTACCTCCAGTAACAGTGGAAATAATAGAATCTAAATCAGAACCTAATAACTTATTTCTCTGAAAGGAAAGAGACAATAAGCAGCAGTTACATCAACAATAAAAATAGCTGGTCTGAGAATATAACCTGCATATAAAAAGACCCTTCTATGAAAAGATTCTAACTTTCTGTCTAAAGGGTCCTTAAAAGAAGTACTGTCTTCCAAAGGAATAATAGTACTTTTAGCCAGAGTGGAAATGGGCCCATCCACCTTGGGGACTGTTTCCCATAAATCTAAATTAGCAGCAGGTAAAGGATATAACTTTTCAAAGCTTGCAGAAGGAATAAAATAATTACCTGGCTTAGACAATTTCCTAGAGATCATGTCAGAGACAGCATCAGGCACAGGGAAAACCTCAGGGAGATTAACAACAGTATTAAATACGTGGATTGTCTAGCAACTTGTAATATTTTTTCTTTAATATGGAAATAATGAAAATTTATAATAACTTCTCTTGAAGCATTTGCAATTGGGGGTTTGTTTAATGCACAATGCACTCTGTCCATCAAAAGGAAGAAGTCATCCATGTTCGGCAAAAGTTGCTTCCAAATAGACTGTAGCACATTGGTTAAATCAGTGAATGTTTTGGCAATTTTCAAATTCTAATGTTGGACCTCCTTGATCTATTTTTGAGATCTTCCAGTTGGTATTCTAATGACTGAATCTGAATATGCTGATCATTTAGAGTTTTATGTTTCATATGTATTTATTTTGTTAGATCGTCTACTTTTTCTTCTAAGTTTTAAGCTCTTAGAGAGCAGATTTCAGCGCCTTGTAAAAGAGCATTTTGATTTGTTTAAGCAAATGTTTTCGAGAAGAACCCTCAGGTTGTTCAGGTATAGGTTGAATATTTTCTTCCATCTCACTATGCTCCTGCTGAGAGAGCTGTTCTAGACAATTAGATTTTTTTCTTTGCCAAGTGATCTTTAACACATTGCGTTTGACTCTTTCTTGCAGCCATAATTTTAACTTTCTAATATAAAAAGAAGTTTAAAGTCTGAAATATTTATAAAAGAGAAAAAAAATGTGATGCCATGCTGTGATCAGCAACTGCTTTGCTGCTCTCGCTTAACGCCTCTAGCATCCACAGGCCTCAGGACTCCATTTCTCCCTGTGAAATACCCTAATTTAGGGAGATAAAAGATGCATTTTACCCCCATAGAGCCCTAATCTCAACATCGAGTCTGTGTGGAATTAATGAAGAGACAGAAGCAACTGAGGCTGCCTAAATCCACAGAACTGTGGTTAGTACTCCAAGATTTTGGAACAACCTACCTACTAAGTTCCTTAAAAAACTGTCTGCAAGTGTACATAGAAGAATTGATGCTGTTTTGAAGGCAAAGTGTGGTCAGTCACACCAAATATTTAATTTAGATTTTTCTTCTCTACATTCACTTTGCATTTTGTTAATTGATACAAACTATTGAAATTTCTTGTTTCAAAAGTATTCTTACTTTACAGCATTTAATTTTACACCTGCCTAAAACATTTGTATTATGTATATCCCTCCCTGGCTAATTTATTCATGGAGAAGTATGAGGTGACAGTAATGGGCGTCTTCAATAAACCTGAGGTGAAGTTTTATCGTTGCTACATTGATGATCTCTTCATTGTATGGAGCGGTACTAGGGAAGAACTGAGGAGTTGGTTCGATTACCAAAGGAAAACGGCACAGGTGTAAAACTTAAAAATTACTTTATTACTTCTTCTTAAAACAAGGCATATTAATAAAAACACAGCACACTCCTGATAGACATGTCTAACATGTTTCGGCTTTAATTAGCCTTAATCATAGACTCTACTTGTCATAACCAATTGGTGTCTTTTATTTCACTCCCTTTGTGTTGATTGGTTGTCTGTGTTAAATGTTTCTAGCTCCTTTTCCCTATTTTGTCTGAGGATACTGGTTACTTGTTAGTGCTCACCTAAATAATATTTTATTATTACAATAACCGATTGATATTCTATTTAGTAATGTTAGATAACATAACTTTTATGCACAATTCCTTTTTTATGCACAATATTAGATAAGATAATTTTTATGCACTATTCCTTTGCAGTAGTTGTCAATATTTCTAAAAAAAAAAAAAAAAAAAAAAAAAAAATTTTTAACATTATTTGCTTTTATTTTAGTAATTCCCATTGCTATCTTCGGCATTATGTCTTCCTACTCTCATTACTTCTATTTCCATAATTTGACAAAACACATCTTTTGTATGTATCTTGGTATTAATACACACGTGATCCCCATTGTTGATAATATTATTGTGGATTTAACATACAGATTTGCTAATCAGGTATCAGAGGTGGGGGCATTTTCTATTCCCTCCTGGTTATTACCAGTGATATTTATTGTGATGTTATCCTTAGAGAAATGCTTTTATCTATTCTTTTGGGGCATAGTTTTGGTGCAGTTAGGAAAGTACAAATGGAACACAATATCTTTGCTGTATATTAGATTTTCAATAGACTATTGCCAGTGATTAATGAGATCAGTCTCGATATTTAGGCCTCTCGGCATTCGTGTGTTCAATTTGGTTCCATTACTTGAATGCCCTTGATAACCCAGTGAAATTCAAACTGAATTACGATGATAGAGCAATTGAATTTATAGATTTAAAGATTTTAAAAAAAGAACAAAACCTATTGGGTACTTCTCTCTACTGCAAACACACAGATAGAAATTCATTGCTACATGTGACAAGTAATCACCCGTCATCCCTATTGAAAGCAATCCCTAAAGCTCAGATGATCCGGGTAGCCAGAAATAACAGCGATACATCTCTGAGGCAGTCTCAACTGTCCGACATGGCATGTAAATTTACACAGCGAGGCTATAATCCAAGGCTCATTGACAAAAGTAAAAACATGGTTGAAGGCTTCGAACTCACAGCCACCGATCAAGTTAGGGACAATATACCACGCCTAACGTTTACTACTACATATAGTCCTGCCACCAGTAATTTGGGCAAGAGCAATATAATCAAAATCCATCTCTACCATTTAATCAATGGCAACATCCTAGAGTGGGTTATAAAAGGAATAAAAAATTGAAGGACACTCATATTAGAAGTAGACTTCTTTTCTTTTCACAGATATGATTGTAAAATATTGCCGATTATTATTCCAGGAAGCTGCGACTTCCACTTTGTATTTTATATTATGAAAATAAAATCGGTATTTAAAATAAAAAAAATTAAAAAATTTTTTGAAGGACACTCTAATGATTACTGACCCTTCCTATTGCTATAAGAAAGTAAATTGGCTCCAACGCAATAAAAAACAGGGTTGTTTCAGGTGTGCAGGGTGTACGACCTGCAATGCTATGGTACCTGGCTCTAATTTTGAACATCCACATACAAATAAAAGATTTTCTATTCAGCACTTTATCACCTGCACCACCACTCATGTGGTTTATTTGTTGAACTGTAGCTACGGGAGATTTTACGTTGGTAAGACCTCAGATGATGCCCGGACACGTTTTGCCAACCACAGATCAGCCATCAGGACTGCCATTAAGAATAAGAAGAGTGTGCAGCCAGTGGCGAGGCATTTCTTGGAGGCCGGCCACACGGTGAATGATCTTCGCTTTGTTCTGATAGATCATATCCCCCTTTGAAACGTGGGGGTGACAGGAATAGGATTCTCCTGCAAACAGAAGCGAGGTGGATCTATCGCCTGAACACTATGCAACCTAACGCTCTTAATACCGTCATAGACTGGCATTTTTTCTTATGACTTTGGGACCATCCTGTCATTAATAATGAGGGTCCACGTCTGTTTTCAATCTAATGAGAGTCCTAGACCATTGGAATTATCTTTTGAGTTTAGGGTCACCATATCCTCTTGTCATAGGCTCCATACTATATTATACATAATAAGTTAGTATCATTATGTACTAGATTCAGTACACTGTTTATCCCCAATAGACGATTATCCCCCTGCAGTATATATAGATTTTGGGTTAATTCCACTAATAGTTTAATTTGGGGCATGGTGCATTAAACAAGAAGAATTTGCTTCTTTCTATATACTTTTTTGATAACAGTATATTTGCCTTTACCAGTTAAATAGTATATAGGCCTTTGAGTTAAATGTTAATTGTTTCCTCTTGTCATAGGCTCCTATCCGTACTTTACACAGATGATTGGATCTAGAAACACGTTTTTAAATGCATAACATACATAGGGATATATACCGTTAGGGTTAACTAATGCTTTAGCTATCTCTACTATTTGTTTATTGGATCAGTGCCATTAACATGCCTGTTGCTGCGCAGTGGGCTTTCGCTGTGACCACACATCGTTGGGAAAACCTGCCCATTGGATCTGTGTTACTGATTGGGTCTTCTTTTACTATCATGAGCATTTTGGTAGTGAATGGTGGGTTGCCACGGAAATGCTGTTGCTGGCTGCTGATTGGGCCTATTAGCCATGTGCCCTTTCAGGAAGTACTTGGATTATGTTTTTTGATCAGGCTGTAACGGCTCCGTAAGTACTAATGGCTTTACAGAGTCCCTCTTATGGATAACAGGTTTTCTTGCATTGTCTGCAAAATATATGAAATTTGCCTTATAGTGATTAAGTTGCAGTCTAAGTGAGATATGCATGCTAATGTGCATTACATTGTTTATTTCCTCCATGTTATGCCTGTTCTCTCATGCAGACCATATTGTTCTAGTTACATGATACATGTCACATATATCTTATTCACATGCACTTATTATTAAGCTCAGACAGATTTGTGTATTAGCTCTGCTGTAATCAATTACACACTATATTTGTTTACTATGTGATTGGGTGGTTACCATGACTACCTTTGTGGCGGTTTTTTGGTTCTAATTGGGGGGTGGGGTTTTGTAATGTTTGTTATATATTGTTTGCACTTTGTATTCACTGTGTCTGAGGAAGGGGATACTTTGTCCCCGAAACGTCACTACTTTCACAGTAAAGATTTTTTTTGGAAAGACCAGAGAGTGCCAGTTTTGTGTTCAGCTATATTAGACTACACTAGCACCCTGGCAGTTGATATACAGAGTGAGAGTGCTCTCCCTTGTTACTATATATATATATATAATTATATATATATGTATATATAAATATAAATATATAGTCCAGAAGAGAGCACTCTCACCTTTCATTCAGCTACCAGGGTGCCAACGGTTAAATACATAGGATATAAGGAGGCACTCTCTGGTTAACGCTTGTGAATAAACTTCACTTGTTAAAAGACCATAGAGTGCCTCCTTATATTATATATATATATATATATATACATATACAGTATATATATATATATATATATATATATATATACACACACATATACATACAGTGTTCTCCCTAGGACCTCTTAAGCGGGTTACTGATTTTACTGACCACCCATATTAGCTAATATTGAAAATGTTTAATTTGCATTGCACAAATTATCATTAAATACACTTATGTTAAATTATGCAATTAATTTGTGCTTTGCATAGCAGAAAAGTATATAATATTAAAAAATATTACACTCCCCTAACCCGGCTACTTCATAATGCCACCCAGCTGGCAAAATTATATATATTATTACAATTTAAACAATTTAAGCAGGGAAAACAACCAAGATTACTCTTACCAACGAAACCCTGAACAGATCTCTTTTTTGTGCCTAACTCAACCCTAACCAACGTATCCTTAAGATTTGTTCCCTCTCTTATAGGCGGTTATCGGGTATTCCTGAAATTCTTTCACCTCAGGGTTACAGGTGCTTAACATCTTCCAATGTTTACACAAAATCCCTTGAATTTGTTTACTTAGGAGAGATTACTGGCTGACAAAGACCATCTTTGAATTTTCCGTACAATCCTTTTTGTTTTCCAAGAGTTTTTTCCTAGGAATATCCAATGTACTGTCAATTTCCCTTTGTATCAATTTATAGGGATACCCTCTCCTCAAAAATGCAACCCCAATCTCCTTCAATCTTTATTGTACCAACTTTTCATCTGATACAATGCGCCTCACATGCAATAATTGACTCTTAGGCAAAGATTAAAGAAGAGAGGGTGGATGTGCACTACTGTAGTGCAACACATTGTTACAGTCAGTCTCCTTACTATACAGATCCACTGAAAGGCCATTGTCTTATTTGTAAACCTTGGTGTCCAAAAAGTTGATACTAGTCTCACTGGACACTAACTTAAATTTAATATGTTGTGTGGCCCTTTTCAAGTCTGAAAACAATTCTTCCAGGGTTCCAATTTCGCCCATCCACATCCCAAAGATGTCATCAATATAGCGCCACCAAGTGGTGCCATACCTTAAAAACTGGGTTACTATATACAAAGTATTCCTCAAATATATTCATAAAAATATTTGCATATGTAGGTGTGACATTGGAACCCATAGCAGTTCCCTGGAGCTGCAAAAAGTATTAACCTTGAAATAAGAAATAGTTACATTTCAGTACAATACCCACTAGTTCCAAAACAAAATGTTTCTGCAATTCACTAACATCAATGTTGTCATAGAAAAGTTTATCTACAGCCCCAAGGCCTGCCTCATGTGTGATGGATGTATACAGACTGACAACATCCATACTATAGAGTATCCCCTTATCCCTTATTCAGGAAATCTCCAGTGTGCCTTATGTAAGAATTAGAATTAACAAATGATCTCAGCAACTTATCCAAAAAAATAGAGGAATTGGATAAAATGGAACCAATTTCAGCCACTATTGGATGTCCTGGGGGGGGGGGCACCCTATCCTTATGTATTTTCGGTAAGGTATTATCTCTTTAGTATCCAGTAAAAATGTAACCGCATCCTGTTTAATATTCCCATTCCTGAATGCTTTAAACACACAGCTTTCAATTTCTTTTTTGATAACATTCTTGGAATTATTGGGTAATATTCTGTACACTTTACCGTCTGCTAGTTGAGCCTGAATTTCTTGGGTATAATACTCCTTATCCAGGAGCCCTATAGCTCCTCCCTTATCAGCCCACTTAATGATTAACTCACTCTTCTTACTCAAGTTATGTAAAGCAGCCCTATCCTTCTTTGTGAAATTATAGGTACCCCTATTCTTATTATTACAACCTCCATTCCTTTTTTTCAACAAAACCAATATCCTTCTCAACCAACTGAAAATAAGTCTGAACACTAGGGTCAATCTGCAAAGGTGTAAACACACTTTTATTTCTCAAACCCAGTGAAGACAGACTTAGAGAATCCTTACAAACAGTCTCTGAATTTGACAAATTAGCAATAGAATTACAGCCAGAAAAGAAACTCTTCAGTTTAAGTGATTGAAAAAACCTGTTAAGGTCCTTCCATAGTTCAAACATTTTACAGTCTGTTACTGGACAAAACAATAGTCCCTTATTAAGAACATGCTTTTCATCTGTTGATAACTATATATTGCTCACATTAACAATTATGGTCCCTTCTTGTTGCCAGTTATGCTGTCTGCCAGTACCCAAAAATTGGGCTTTTTTTTAAAACATTTTTATAATTATACCCCATTTTTCTGTAGTGTAGTGGCCCTCTCTGCATTGTGTGCTTAAAAAGGGTATTGCAGTGATGCCTCAATATCGAGGCATCACTGCAATACCCTTAAAGCGTCTGGAAGCGATCAAGATCGCTTCCAGCGCTTGAAACCCCAGAGGACGTCCTTCGTCATTAACTGACACTTTTTGTAGGACATGCCTGGCACGTCCTCGGTCGTTAAGGGGTTAAGGACTAAGGTCTGAACATCATATGTATTTTTATTTGGCTTAATAAATTGATATAAGGATTGGTGGTGCGGCTGCTAATTTTTTCATTGCCATTGTCTATGGGGTTCTGGTATATACCCTGACAGCTTGCACACCCTGAACCCACCTAAGTGCTGAACACTTCTGTTTGCTAGACGTCACATGATGTAAAGGGAGGGAAAATTGAACTAACTTTGAAATTTGTCAGACAAAGATCTACTAATCATTTGAAACTCAGACTAAGCCACCGATGATCGAAAGTGCTACAAGGCGGCAAAATATTCTAAGGGATCGCTGAGAGGTATTTACTACTACACTTTGTGCACAATTATTAGGAAAGTTGTATTTTTGAGGATTAATTTCATTATTGAACAACTACAGTGCTCTCGGTCAATCCAAAATGTTAATAAACTTTAAACCTGAATATTTAAGAAAGTAAAAGTGAGGTTTTGGCTTTCTTAGGAGAATATCTATGTGTGCACAATTATTGGGCAACTATTAGTGTGCAGCATTATTATGCAACTAAAAGAGAATAACAACTCAAAATTTACAAATAAATAAAAAAACAGTGACCAATATAGCCACCCTTCTTTCAGAAGCCTTACATAAGCCTTACATCCATGAGTCTGTCAGTTTCTTGAACTGTTGATGATTAACTTTTTTTGTGTAGCAGCAACCACAGCCTCCCAGACACTGTTCAGAGAGGTGTACTGTTTTCCTTCACTGTAAATCTCCCGTTTAAGAAGGGCCCACAAGTTCTCAAAAGGGTTTAGGTCAGGTGAGGAAGGGGGCATTGTCATTATTCTTTCATCTTTATGGCCTTTACTGGCTAGCCATGCAGTGGAGTACTTCAATGCATGCGATGGAGCATTGTTCTGCATAAATATCATGGTCTTCTTGAAAGATGCAGACTTTTTCCTGTACCAATGCTTGAAGAATGTGTCTTCTAAACTGGCAGTAGGTTTGGGAGTTGATTTTGAGTCCATCTTCAACCTGAAAAAGTCCAACTAGCTCCTCTTTAATAATACCAGCCCATACCAGTACCCCACCTCCACCTTGCTGGTGTCAGGGTTTTTTCCCAGTTTTGTTTGCCATGTGCTGCTGGCAGCCATTTTACTCACCTCTCTTGCTGACTCTGGTGCATACTGTGTGATGCTGCTCATTTCCTGCACTTCCTTTTATGGCCAGACTGGTGTACATCATCCGTGTGAGACAGGATGCAGTCTGAGAATTGTGATGTCATCACTTATTTTTTAAAGGGCCTCTGTTCAGTATGCTTTGCCCTTGCGTTGTCTCAGACCTGTTTGTGAGAGCTCCTGTGTATTACCTGGCTGTCTGACGTCTCTCCTGGCTTGTTCCTGACTCTGTTGTTCTCCTTGTTCCTGATTCCGGCTCGTCTGAATACTCGCTTTGGCTCCTGACTAGGCTTGTCTGACTATTCGCTTTGGCTCCTGACTCGGCTCGTCTGACTACCAGCTTTGGTTTTGATTCCTGGCTTGTTATTTCACTTGTGGACTTTTTATTATTTTTTGCTATCAATAAAGGTGTGATTATTTTTGCACTTCTCATCTCAGCCTGATTCCTGGCATCCTGACAGCTGGTCGACGTGGAGCTTTGTGCCCATTACTGATACAGCTGCAAGCCCATTCATCTGGTCCGTCAAGAGTCACTCTCATCTCATCAGTCCATAAAACCTTTGAAAAATCTATCTTCAGATATTTCTTGGCTCAATCTTGAAGTTTCAACTTATGTGTCTTGATCAGTGGTGATTGGGTTTCACCATTTCCTTTTGGTCTTGCCTGTCCCTTTAACTATTTTTTTTTATAAATGCACTATGACTCTTTTGTTTTGCTCATAATAGATGTTCATTTACTAAGTTTTGCCTTTGTCTAATATTTAAACCACTTACTGAGACTGGCAATATTACTGTTTTTTTTTAATTCATTTTTGCTAAATTGTGGTTTGAGATTTTTAAATTGTTAGTCTGGATTTTCCTTAAGATTTCCCATATAATAATCTTGGGTGGTGGCATCAGAGATATTTCAGTGTGGGTGGCATAAAAGGGGAGTTTGGGCATTGGGCATTTTTTAAGGTCTAATACAGACTAAAGAGTGCATGGTAATCCTTGCACCCACTGAACTAAATCACAGGCTTGCCTGGAGTGGCTAGACTATGAAAAATTGGTCTGTTAACCCTTTCTGTGCCAAACAAGTGACGGGTGCAGAGTTGGTGAACCCTGTACATCACAAGGGGTAGGACAGAAACGTTTGCATCTGAAATATCTGGTTCTACCCAGCCATAATTAGCCATTCAATAGCTAACTATTTTTAGGCATGGATAACCTTAACAGGTCTATTTTAACTGCAGGCTTGTCTTGAGAACAACAGGTAATGTTTTTAATAAACAAAACCAGGTATTTCAAATAAAAAAAATAAACACGGGGGAATAATTTTTCATAATTTAATACTCTGCAGTAGGTTTAGCAAATCATTTGGGACACATTCATGGTATCTTAGGCCTTCTTTGAGCAAAATATTTTTTGTGCCGTGGCCCTCTATTCATTATGAATAATGAAAAACAAAGTAATCCAGCCTCTTGTCAAAAACAATAATAAAACTTCTTTATTGCTTCCACATCATGGGAAAAAGGACAACGTTTCAAGCCCTTTATTGGGACCTTAGTCATGTCTGTTTGTATACGTGTGTGGGTTTAAACATCTGCAAAGTCAAACACAACAAATTTTGGGTTTTATGTTACGTATATTTAATCACAATAAAGGTTATTTAGCATTTTATAAAAACACAACACAGAAATAAAATGTGCAGATACATTTGGTGCAAAATGAACATATATGATCTCATTACAGAAGATTTACTTTAAATAATTTAAGCAAATAATACAATACATACATTATTCAGTTATAGCTTGCTTATTTACAAAATAGATATAAATATGCAGGTCAGTTATTTGGAACAAAAAAAAAAATATTTAAATACTAATATTTATTTGTCAGAAAAAAACTCAGTTCATTGTTCCATTTTTATTTTAATAGACTTAAAACTGAAGTGTGTTATTCATATCATGATTTGACACAAACTGTTTTGAGTGGAAATATACATGTATTTATGCAACAAACAAAAAAAAGAAATAAATTACTATCTGAATAAATATATATTTTCTGTAATCACATGGTTTATTTACGGTAACATAAGGAATTAAAATTGGAGCTAGAAATATACGGTATATACTTTATCCTTAACTGAAAACTCTTTAATCTTAAAGTTGAAGATTAGAAAGATTAACTCAACTTTGTTATGTTTTAATACAAACTCTAGAGTGGCTTTAAAAAGATAATGCAATATATCCATATTGTGTATTCATACATGGTATATAAAGGTGTGTGTGTGTTTGTGTGTATGTATATAATAGAGAGAGACCTTTGCAGGGGTTAAGGGTATAGTGGAAAAATGGATTTTGTTTAACCCTTTCGTGACAGGGTTAAAGTGCCTACATCGGAACTGCTTGTGCAATTATAAATGCCGACAGCATATGCTGTCAGCATTTATTGATGTCTGGCGGACATGATCGCTACAGCGCATCATGTCGCCAGACATCATTATTTCTATTTAGATCAAGAACTTTCCAACATGAAGAGAAATCATGAAACATTTTTGAGGGATTTTGGAAAGATTATATTGTAAGGTATAAGTGTATCTTCTTCATATCCAGAACCTTGCCAAGCAAGTTAAACATCTCTCAAGCTAAAATTTGCCGTTCTAAGGGCCCCTATAGTACTGATGAGACTTTTTATCTAATCTTGCTAGACCAGGGAGCTTTAGATAATCAGAGCCAAGGTATTTAATATCCCTTTAAATTAACATAAAATGCATATGTGTAGTTTTATTACAAATATGTAAAAGCTGTTTATGTCTAATTGTGTGCTCCACCTTCTGCAGTCTGAACTCTGGGCTTGAAGTGAGGTTGAGCATTACAGAATTTTCTTTACCTCTTGCCAATAATTAGCAACTTCAGTGGTTTAGTGAATGGATTGAGTGGTGTAACCAGGGAGGAGATTAGTCAGCAATTCACTTCTCTTTAACATTCCCAAAAGATAAAAGAATTCGTAAAACCAAGTCTCACAATGAGCTGTCAGTCTTTTTCAGACGTCAGAAAGTGGTACATAGACCATGCACTCAAGATAAGAAAAGACAAGCAAGAATAAAGCACTAAGTTACTCTAGCATGCAGTCTAATGCTTGTTTAAGTTTTAGCTACTTACAGCCAAAAAATCATGTGATTGAAAAGAAGTCAAATTAACAATAACAATGATCTATTTTTTTTTCCAAGACAAAATTACTCTAATGGAAGGTCAGATGTAAAAATCATAACCTGTAATTTATTTACCTATCCATTTTACACTGTGCCCAGGGGCATATGTGTTTATATATCTGTTTTGGGTATGAAAATCCAATTGTGCTTTCTTGGAAATGGAATTAATTGTACATTTATTACTTAGACTTGTATGGCTCCGAGAAAGCCATCTTCTATTTTGCTTACAACTCTAAATATGATGAAAAGTTTTAATTACAAAAATATGATTTTAAATCATGTATAAGTTAGTTCACGTTTACGTGTACAACTTTAAAGGGACATTGCTGTGAATTAAAAGCATTGTTATTGGCAGTGATCTGATACAGTCAGTAACTGTAAGTTGTGAATTTGTGTCTATGTAACCTAAAGGGACTATGCACCACAGCACTTTTGCACTGTAAATGCTATTACTAAACAAATAGGAACCTTTACTAGAAGCATTTAGCTACATGCAACAAATGCTTCTAACAGAGACTGAAAGCACTGATATACATTTCCACAAGAATGCCCTTTATATACTATTGATACCACAAAAGGAGCTATTACAAGATGCACTTGGCTGAGATTTTGGACACTAAAAAGTAATTGTCTGTGCCTATGTTTTTAAGAGGTTTACAAATTCGGCAAATTCTGAAAAATCCTTTTTAGAATATTTACAATAAAATGATATATAGGTGATCTATCTAGCATAAGGAAAAGAAGATATTTGTCAAATGCTTTTTCTTAAAGAGAGACAGGCACGCAGGCAGAGATAGATTAGATAGACAGATAGATGTCCCCAAGGCATGGGGTAACTAATGCACCTATGGACAAACTGGGTGGAAATTTTAGGAGATAGAGGATGATTTTATATAGTGATGAAAGCTGAAGAATTAGAAAAGTTAACAGCTAAAACTTTCATAAAAAGAGAGGATTCTTAACAGTGAGCAAAATCTCTACAATTTTGTTTACTCTTATCATGCCTTAGAAGAAAAAAAAGCAAAATAACAGAAATGTTCTGTCATGAGTAAAAACAAATATTGAATATACTGTATGCCAATACTTATATTAAAGGGATAGTAAACATCAAAAATGTTATTGTTTAAAAAGACAGATAATCCCTTTATTTACCATTCCCCAGTTTTGCATAACCAACACTGTTATAGAAATATACTTTTTACCTCTATTGTAGCTAAGCGTCAGCAGACTGCCTCTTTATCTCAGATTTTTTGACAGACTTGCATTTCAGGCAATTAGTGCTGACTCTTAAATAACTCCACATGCATGAGCACGTTATTTATATGAAACACATGAAATAACGCCCTTTAGCTGTGAAAAACTGTCAAAAGCATTCAAATAAGAGGCGGCCTTCAAGGGCATAGAAATTAGCATATGAGCCTACCTAGGTTTAGCTTTCAACTAAGAATACCAAGAAAACAAAGCAAATTTGATGATAAAAGTAAATTAGAAAGTTGTTTAAAATGACATGCCCTATCTGAATAATTAAAGCTTATTTTGGAATTTACTATCCCTTTGATTTAACCTACTCTCATTAAACGTCTTCTGTAAGGTGCTTTCTTGAACGTTTGTATCAGCCCTGTGATTGGTCCCAACTCATTGAATTTTCAGGAAGCATTTCAAAACTTTTAAAACTGAAAACATCTCTGAATACATCATATATATCTAAGACCACCAAAGTCTCACGTTTTAGCCTTACACAAAGTATGCAGAAATATTCTAAAATCTGACCTTAATGTTACACCATCAATTAGGAATAGGAAACAGTCCTTTTAAATGTGGAAGAAAATACAGTGTTGCTTTGTCTCCTTGTAATATTTTACAAAATCACACATCTTTTATTGCACCTGGCAGCAGGGGGCAGCTGTTTTCAGGTTGTTTCTTTATATTTTAGTTATGATTTTATACTCACAATTCAAGCAAAAAGTCCAGACTTAGATTGACAACTTCCTCTGTTATTTAAGGCCAGGATGTATTCACTTAACAATGAAGTCCAGCTGTGAATGTTTTTGTTAAATGATGTTTGCAAATTTTCCAGGATAAGTAGAATATTTGCTAATTATGTATCTATATGCTGGGATTGCATAAAATCGTAGTCACTATCTAGTTCTGCATTTGTTTGCTTACAATACATGTATAGGTTTTATAGTTCAGGATCATCTGGATATCACGTCTGGGAATTTGCTGCAAATACTGTAAACATATTTGTCTCAGCCCTTCAGTAGGTAAACTGCACAGTCCCTTGGGTTTTTCTGTAAAGCTTTAACAATATGGAACAAAAGGCAATCGTGATGCTTTCCAAGGTGGAATATTGTGAAGAAAATATTTTAAATGTAGTATTATCATTTCTTCAGCTCTTGAAAATATTATAAAAACATTAATTTTGTACTTTAAAAAAACTGGATTGAAATGTATAGCTATCATTGAATCTCTTAATCTTCAGCATTCTTGCTTGGTATGATCCATTGAATTTTTTAACTTGTTTAGTGTCTTTTTGATCCTCAGGGCAGTAAGCCTGGCAGATGGGTTCTGGAACCAGCACTCCCTCATGATCTTTGTTAAAGCTGATAAAACCTAGTGGGAGAAAGAAGACAGAAAATCAAGAAGACAGAAAATCATACTTCTGTTTTTGTCTTCATTCAAAATATTTTAGTATTGTTTCTGTAAATTTATGATCCACAATTAAAGGATATTACAGCTTGCTCAAATAAATAATGATATACTGTAAGTATTAGAGGAACATTGTGCTCCAAAGACATTCTACCATGCATTGGAAAAAGTAGAATGTACTGTATATATATATATATATATATATATATATATCTATATCAACAATTAAGAGCACTCTCAGATCTTTTCTTCAGAGAAGGTCAACAAAATGTATTTGACGTTTCGGGGTTCACTCAGACCCCTTCATCAGAACACGTATATATAACAATATATGAAAATATTTAACAAAAGCCAAAGTGTGACACAGACTGCACCAAAAACACATACTTTATTTACAGCTTATTAAAGACTCAGTGGAATTTCACTCTTTGCAGAGTGCAGCGCTGTAGCTGATACATAGACAAACGATACACTTGGTAAAGCAAAGGTTTTCCTAAACAGACGTCTGTTATATTTTTTCACCTTAAACATAACTTAAGCTATGATGTTCTTGCCTAAAAAATAGGACAAACATAATATATATGCACAGTACACTAAATAAACAGTGTGTGATATGATGTTATATGTTAGGAGCACATGAGTGCCTAAGCACGCTCCTTATAATTGTCCCAGAAAAAATAACTTGAATGAAAGTTAGTAGGTGGTGGGAGCACTTAGTGCAACTGCACGCTCCAATCCAAAGCGGAAGATTAAACAGACAGTTCCTGTGTGTCACAGATAAAGCTTAATATTACCAGTTTCCTTGGTAAGTGGGCAAAATGACCCTGTAGCCTCCTCCCTTACTTGGGGTCTGACTCGGGACCCTCTTATCCAGACTTGGTATTTACCACTTGTACTGTTTTTTTCTTTTTCCGAGTGTAATCCTTTTCTGCAGTGGTTTTGGCTCATCTCCAGCATTCGTTTTGAGTATTGATTCAACTCGCTTTAGTACACAGACACCGCATGGAGGGCTTGGTTCACCTTTACCAAACAGCTCACTGCTCACAGGTGAGTAACAATTGCAGTATTGATTACTCATTTCGCCCCTCCCCTTAATGGGCCGTCTTTGGGGCTTCGTCAGATAGCAATTGGATTCCATTCCTTGGCTTTTATAGCCAAATTTCAACTTGCTAAGGAGGTGGAGTTAAAATTCACATACTCTGTGTAACTTGGCAACTAGTGGGGAGAGATCCGTTACACACTGTTTATTTAGTGTACTGTGCATATATATTATGTTTGTCCTATTTTTTAGGCAAGAACATCATAGCTTAAGTTATGTTTAAGGTGAAAAAATATAACAGACGTCTGTTTAGGAAAACCTTTGCTTTACCAAGTGTATCGTTTGTCTATGTATTAGCTACACAGTTGCACTCTGTAAAAAGTGAAATTCCACTGAGTCTTTAATAAGCTGTAAATAAAGTATGTGTTTTTGGTGCAGTCTGTGTCACAGTTTGGCTTTTGTTAAATATTTTCATTAGCCCTTCCTTCATATGGTATATTGTTATAATATATATAACATATATATATATTTGATCCAATCAGCCAATAGGATTGAGCTTGCATTCTATTGGCTGTTCCAATCAGCCAATAGAATGTGAGCTCAATTCTATTGGCTGATTGCATCAGAAATAGGATTTTTCCTACCTTAATTCCGATTGGCTGATAGAATCCTATCAGCCAATCAGAATTCAAGGGACGCCATCTTGGATGACGTCATTTAAAGGAACCTTCATTCGTCGGGAGTCGTCGGAAGAAGAGGATGCTCCCTGTCGGTTGGCTTCAAGATGGACCCGCTCTGCTCCGGATGGATGAAGATAGAAGATGCCGCCTGGATGAAGACTTCTGCCTGTCTGGAGGTCCACTTCTGGCCACATAGCATGAAGACTTTGGACCGTCTGGAGGACCACTTGTGCCCGGCTGGGTGAAGACGTCTCAAGGTAGGGTGATCTTCAAGGGGTTAGTGTTAGGTTTTATTAAGGGGGGATTGGGTGGGTTTTAGAGTAGGGTTGGGTGTGTGGGTGGTGGGTTTTAATGTTGGGGGGGATTGTACTATTTTTTACAGGTAAAAGATCTGATTACTTTGGGGCAATGCCCTGCAAAAGGCCCTTTTAAGGGCTATTTGTAATGTAGTATAGGGTAGGGCTTTTTAATTTTATTAGGGGGATTAGATTAGGTGTAATTAGTGTAATTAGATTTTTTTATTTTCTGTAATTCTAGCTTAAAGAGACAGTCTACTCCAGAATTTTGAGTAGACTGCCCCTTTAATTTATACTTAGTATATTTTTATTTTTAAAGTAGTGTTAGTTTTTTGTAATTTATGAGTAACTTTAGTATTTTGTAAATTAGGTATTGTTAGTTCATTTAGGGGGTGTTAGGCTAGGGGGGGTTAGGCTAGGGGTTAGGTTTATTGCGTTGTGGGCTATGGCGGTTTAGGGGTTATTAATTTAATAGGTGTATTGCGTTGTGGGCTATGGCAGTTTAGGGGTTAATAATTTAGTTATTACTTGCGGTGTGGGTTTGATGGCGGATATAGGGGTTAATAGTTTAAATAGGCATATTGCGTTGTGGGGGGTTGTCTGTCTAGGGGTTAATACATTTATTATTAGTAGTGAGAGGGGGAATTGCGGATATAGGGGTTATACGTGTCGGGCTTATTTTTGGGAGGCGTGTTAGACTGTTACGGGAGATTTTAGATTTTCTTTACTTTTCTTAGGCGCCGGCAGTTTCTAAAGTGCCGTAAGTCACTGGCAACTCCAGAAATTTGTATTTATGCTTATTTCTGGACATCGCTAGTTTATCCGACTTACGCCAATTAGGAAATGCCGACGCCATATATGTAATACCCCGATGTGCGAGGTGAAATTACAGGCAAAGCAGGTTTCCACGCTTGCGCCGAAACCTGCACCGTATATATATATATGTGATCGCGCTTCAGGTGTGCGCAAATATAAAGTTAAACGGCACGTGTGCAGCTCATCTAAGGTGTCACTTTATAACTTCATAACAGGTAGCTACCTCCCGCATCTCTGAAACTCAGGAGCGTGTCTATTATTTGTATTGGGCTATGTGGCATACTTTGAATTCCTGTAACGGAATTCTGAGATCCCAGACCCACAACTTGTCACTGATTTATTGCAGTCACATGTAGCAAAGCTGTCAACACCGCTATTCAAAATTATCTGCATGCTCCCTTTATTATAATCATTTGATCTAATTACTTACAGCAGCAACATACAAATCAAACCCCTAGACTGATGTCACAAACTTTATTTCAGTGATTAATAACTAATCTGTTTTGCTTAACGTGGGTGTAATAATTGTAATTAAACTTGTAAGCTTATATTAAAAGCCAAATTTAAATAACGAATCCATTTGTTTCCAGCGTCTTTTCATACTCCCATCCCCCCCTTCAAAATCTCCTTCTTTCTTTCCTCTGCTTCCTCTCTCTCTCTACCCTGCTTCTGTGTAAGTATATGAGCCAGCCCTCCAACAAGCATAGGAATGACATCACTGACGGCAGGTTAAGGGACATTATACACTAGATTTTTCTTTGCATAAATATTTTGTAGGTGATCCATTTATATAGCCCATACAGGGTTTTTTTTTTTTTTTTTTTTAAAAAAGGATAGTTTTGCTTATTTTTAAATAACATTGCTCTAATTTTCAGACTCCTAACCAAGCCCCAAAGTTTTAGGAGAATACCAACATATACCTACTCCAGCTTGCTTCTGTTTAAGTAAAGGGTCTTTTCATATGCAAAGGAAGGGGCAGGGGGTGACTGCTATTTCCCACTTGCAGTAGGTGTTCCAGTAACCTTTTAAACAGAGCTAAACTGGAAGCTTCTAAGTAAGTTTAGATACGGTTTTATACTGATTTTTATATCAGTATCTGTGCATATTATTCTTTATAGTAGTGTTTATTACATGCAGTTATATGTAAATTGGTGTATACGCTAGGGGGATGGTATTATGGACTAGAAAAAGCGATAAGGGCCAAGGTTATTGTCTTCAAGGTCCTAGGTCAGATTTTAAGTATTCTTTTAGGTAGTTTCCCATTCCAGAAAAGCTTCTGTGTTTAGTATATACAGTCGTATGCAAAAGTTTAGGCAACCCTGACAATTTACATGATTTTCATTTATAAATAATTGTGTGTTTGGATCAGCAATTTCATTTTGATCTATCAAATAACTGAAGGACACAGTAATATTCCAGTAATGAAATGAGGTTTATTGGATTAACAGAAAATGTGCAATATGCATCAACCAAACGAAATTAGACAGGTGCATAAATTTGAGCACCCTTTTCATTTTGTTAATTTGAATACCTGTAACTACCTAGCACTGATTAATTGGAACACACAATTGGTTTGGTGAGCCCATTAAGCCTTGAACTTCATAGACAGGTGCATCCAATCATGAGAAAAGGTATTTAAGGTGGCCAATTGCAAGTTGTTGTTCTCTTTTACTCTCCTCTGAAGAGTGGCAACATGGGGTCCTCAAAACAACTATCAAATGACCTGAAAACAAATATTGTTCAACAGTATGGGTTAGTGGAAGGCTACAAAAAGCTATTGCTGAGATGTAAGCTGTCAGTGTCCACTGTGAGGAACATAGTGAGGAAATGGAAGACCACAGGCACAGTTCTTGTTAAGGCCAGAAGTAAAATATAGGAGAGGCAAAGGCAAAGGATGGTGAGAACAGTAAAAAACAGCCCACAGCCCACCTACAACATGACCTTGCTGCAGATGGTGTTACTGTGCATCATTCAACAATTCAGCGTATGGGAGAGTGATGTGGAAGAAGCCTTTTCTGGTGACACGCCACAAACAGAGTCGCTTGAGGTATGCAAACGCACATTTGGACAAGCCAGCTTCAATTTGGAAGAAGGTGCTGTGGACTGATGAAAAAAAAGATTGAGTTATTTGGTCATAACAAGGGGCGTTATGCATGGCGGCAAAAGAACACAGCATTCCAAGACAAACACGAATCTTGTTAAAGTTGAGGGTTGCATGGATTCCACTCAATATCAGCAGATACTTGAGAATAATGTTGAGGAATCCGTCACAAAGTTGAAGTTACGCCGGAGCTGGATATTTCAATAAGACAAGACCCAAAACATTGCTCAAAATCTACCCTGGCATTTATGCAGAGGAACAAGTACAATGTTCTGGAATGGCCATCCCAGTCCCCAGACCTGAATATCTTTGAATATCTGTGGGGTGATTTGAAGCGGGATGTCCATGCTCGGCAACCATCAAACCTAACTGAACTGGAGATGTTTTGAAAGGAGGAATGGTCCAGAATCCAGACACTCATTACAGGCTATAAGAAGAGTCTAGAGGCTGTTATTTCTGCTAAGGGAGGCTCTACTAAATATTGATGCAATATTTCTGTTGGGCTGCCCACATTTTTGCACCTGTCTAATTTCGTTTGGATGCATATTGCACATTTTCTGTTAATCCAATAAACCTAATTTCACTACTGAATTATTACTGTGTTCTTCAGTTATTTTAAAGATCAAAATGAAATTGCTGATCCAAACACCCAATTATTTATAAATGAAAATCATGGAAATTGTCAGGGGTGCCTAAACTTTTGCATACGATTGTATATTTTCACACAGGTGTTTGCTATCTGTGTGTAGGACAGAAACCATGCAGTGGCAGGATGACTATTATAATCATGTTTCATGCATTAAAGACATAAGTTCATGTTTAAATTATTGTGTTTGTTTTCAGTTTCCTGCATATTGCAAACAGTACTACTGTAGACAATACATTTTGGGATAAGTTTATTTTCTGTATCAAATGTACAAATAATTTGTAATAATGCATTTTGTTGTTTATGGATTAGTGTGATGCAATCTGTTTAAAATATGCTTTTTAATTTTGAGTGGTTTGTAGTTCATAGGTTCTACGTAAGAGAAGTGGAATACAGGAATTGTGCAACTAGCCAACTTTAGAGCTTGCACGTAGTAGACAGGAGATCTGAGTCTCCTGTCTACTATTTTTGCCCCTGGTATATCCGCTGCTCCGCTTTCATTACAGTCTCTGCTTTTGTCATAGCCTTAGGTATTCGATCGGGTTGATTTCTGTCCACCGCCTCAGAGCAGGCGGACAAGTTAGGGAGCAGCGGTCTTTAAACTGCTGCTTCATAACTTCTTCAAAACTTCTCCATACGGAGCTTGATAAATATGCCCCATAGTGTGTCCTACAGTACACCTGATAATATAGTCTGACCCACACAGATTTATATAATGACCCTGCACATATAGTGTGTCCTACAGTACATCTGATGATAAAGTGTGACCTGCACATATAGTGTGTCCTATAGTACATCTGATGATAAAGTGTGACCTGCACATATAGTATGTCCTACAGTACATCTGATGATAAAGTGTGACCTGCACATATAGTGTGTCCTACAGTACATCTGATGATAAAGTGTGACCTGCACATATAGTGTGTCCTACAGTACATCTGATGATAAAGTGTGACCTGCACATATAGTGTGTCCTACAGTACATCTGATGATAAAGTGTGACCTGCACATATAGTGTGTCCTACAGTACATCTGATGATAAACTGTTACCTGCACATATAGTATGTCCTACAGTACATCTGATGATAAAGTGTGACCTGCACATATAGTGTGTCCTACAGTACATCTGATGATAAAGTGTGACCTGCACATATAGTGTGTCCTATAGTACATCTGATGATAAAGTGTGACCTGCACATATAGTGTGTCCTACAGTACATCTGATGATAAAGTGTGACCTGCACATATAGTGTGTCCTATAGTACATCTAATGATAAAGTGTGACCTGCACATATAGTGTGTCCTATAGTACATCTGATGATAAAGTGTGACCTGCACATATAGTGTGTCCTATAGTACATCTGATGATAAAGTGTGACCTGCACATATAGTGTGTCCTACAGTACATCTGATGATAAAGTGTGACCTGCACATATAGTGTGTCCTACAGTACATCTGATGATAAAGTGTGACCTGCACATATAGTGTGTCCTACAGTACATCTGATGATAAAGTGTGACCTGCACATATAGTGTGTCCTATAGTACATCTGATGATAAAGTGTGACCTGCACATATAGTGTGTCCTATAGTACATCTGATGATAAAGTGTGACCTGCACATATAGTGTGTCCTACAGTACATCTAATGATAAAGTGTGACCTGCACATATAGTGTGTCCTACAGTACATCTGATGATAAAGTGTGACCTGCACATATAGTGTGTCCTATAGTACATCTGATGATAAAGTGTGACCTGCACATATAGTGTGTCCTATAGTACATCTGATGATAAAGTGTGACCTGCACATATAGTGTGTCCTACAGTACATCTGATGATAAAGTGTGACCTGCACATATAGTGTGTCCTACAGTACATCTGATGATAAAGTGTGACCTGCACATATAGTGTGTCCTACAGTACATCTGATGATAAAGTGTGACCTGCACATATAGTGTGTCCTACAGTACATCTGATGATAAAGTGTGACCTGCACATATAGTGTGTCCTATAGTACATCTGATGATAAAGTGTGACCTGCACATATAGTGTGTCCTATAGTACATCTGATGATAAAGTGTGACCTGCACATATAGTATGTCCTACAGTACATCTGATGATAAAGTGTGACCTGCACATATAGTGTGTCCTACAGTACATCTGATGATAAAGTGTGACCTGCACATATAGTGTGTCCTACAATACATCTGATGATAAAGTGTGACCTGCACATATAGTGTGTCCTACAGTACATCTGATGATAAAGTGTGACCTGCACATATAGTATGTCCTACAGTACATCTGATGATAAAGTGTGACCTGCACATATAGTGTGTCCTACAGTACATCTGATGATAAAGTGTGACCTGCACATATAGTGTGTCCTACAGTACATCTGATGATAAAGTGTGACCTGCACATATAGTGTGTCCTATAGTACATCTGATGATAAAGTGTGACCTGCACATATAGTGTGTCCTATGGAACATCTGATGATAAAGTGTGACCTGCACATATAGTGTGTCCTATAGTACATCTGATGATAAAGTGTGACCTGCACATATAGGCCTAGATTTGGAGTTCGGCGGTAGCCGTCAAAACCAGCGTTAGAGGCTCCTAACGCTGGTTTTGGGCGCCCGCTGGTATTTGGAGTCAGTGATTAAAGGGTCTAACGCTCACTTTTCAGCCGCGACTTTTCCATACCGCAGATCCCCCTACGCCATTTGCGTATCCTATCTTTTCAATGGGATCTTTCTAACGCTGGTATTTAGAGTCGTTTCTGAAGTGAGCGTTAGAGCTCTAACGACAAAATTCCAGCCGCCTGAAAATAGCAGGAGTTAAGAGCTTTCTGGCTAACGCCGGTTCATAAAGCTCTTAACTACTGTACCCTAAAGTACACTAACACCCATAAACTACCTATGTACCCCTAAACCGAGCTCCCCCCACATCGCCGCCACTCGATTAAAATTTTTAACCCCTAATCTGCCGACCGCCACCTACGTTATACTTATGTACCCCTAATCTGCTGCCCCTAACCCCGCCGACCCCTGTATTACATTTATTAACCCCTAACCTGCCCCCCACAACGTCGCCGCCAGCTACTTAAAATAATTAACCCCTAATCTTCCGACCGCAAAGCGCCGCAACCTACGTTATCCCTATGTACCCCTAATCTGCTACCCCTAACACCGCCGACCCCTATATTATATTTATTAACCCCTAATCTGCCCCCCTCAACGTCGCCGACACCTGCCTACACTTATTAACCCCTAATCTGCCGAGCGGACCTGAGCGCTACTATAATAAAGTTATTAACCCCTAACCCGCCTCACTAACCCTATCATAAATAGTATTAACCCCTAATCTGCCCTCCCTAACATCGCCGACACCTACCTTCAATTATTAACCCCTAATCTGACGACCGGAGCTCACCGCTATTCTAATAAATGGATTAACCCCTAAAGCTAAGTCTAACCCTAATACTAACACCCCCCTAAGTTAAATATAATTTACATCTAACGAAATTAATTAACTCTTATTAAATAAATGATTCCTATTTAAAGCTAAATACTTACCTGTAAAATAAATCCTAATATAGCTACAATATAAATTATAATTATATTATAGCTATTTTAGGATTAATATTTATTTTACAGGCAACTTTTTAATTATTTTAACCAGGTACAATAGCTATTAAATAGTTAAGAACTATTTAATAGTTACCTAGTTAAAATAATAACAAATATACCTGTAAAATAAATCCTAACCTAAGATATAATTAAACCTAACACTACCCTATCAATAAATTAATTAAATAAACTACCTACAATTACCTACAATTAACCTAACACTACACTATCAATAAATTAATTAAACACAATTCCTACAAATAAATACAATTAAATAAACTAGCTAAAGTACAAAAAATAAAAAAGAACTAAGTTACAAAAAATAATAAAATATTTACAAACATAAGAAAAATATTACAACAATTTTAAACTAATTACACCTACTCTAAGCCCCCTAATAAAATAACAAAGCCCCCCAAAATAAAAAATTCCCTACCCTATTCTAAATTAAAAAAGTTACAAGCTCTTTACCTTACCAGCCCTGAACAGGGCCCTTTGCGGGGCATGCCCCAAGGATTTCAGCTCTTTTGCCTGTAAAAAAAAAAATACCATACCCCCCCCAACATTACAACCCACCACCCACATACCCCTAATCTAACCCAAACCCCCCTTAAATAAACCTAACACTAAGCCCCTGAAGATCTTCCTACCTTGTCTTCACCATACCAGGTTCACCGATCCGTCCTGGCTCCAACATCTTCATCCAACCCAAGCGGGGGTTGGCGATCCATCATCCGGTGCTGAAGAGGTCCAGAAGAGGCTCCAAAGTCTTCCTCCTATCCGGCAAGAAGAGGACATCCGGACCGGCAAACATCTTCTCCAAGCGGCATCTTCAATCTTCTTCCATCCGGTGCGGAGCGGGTCCATCTTGAAGCAGGCGACGCGGATCCATCCTCTTCTTCCGTTGTCTCCCGACGAATGACGGTTCCTTTAAGGGACGTCATCCAAGATGGCGTCCCTCGAATTCCGATTGGCTGATAGGATTCTATCAGCCAATCGGAATTAAGGTAGGAATTTTCTGATTGGCTGATGGAATCAGCCAATCAGAATCAAGTTCAATCCGATTGGCTGATCCAATCAGCCAATCAGATTGAGCTCGCATTCTATTGGCTGATCGGAACAGCCAATAGAATGCAAGCTCAATCTGATTGGCTGATTGGATCAGCCAATCGGATTGAACTTGATTCTGATTGGCTGATTCCATCAGCCAATCAGAAAATTCCTACCTTAATTCCGATTGGCTGATAGAATCCTATCAGCCAATCGGAATTCGAGGGACGCCATCTTGGATGACGTCCCTTAAAGGAACCGTCATTCGTCGGGAGACAACGGAAGAAGAGGATGGATCCGCGTTGCCTGCTTCAAGATGGACCCGCTCCGCACCGGATGGAAGAAGATTGAAGATGCTGCTTGGAGAAGATGTTTGCCGGTCCGGATGTCCTCTTCTTGCCGGATAGGAGGAAGACTTTGGAGCCTCTTCTGGACCTCTTCAGCACCGGATGATGGATCGCCAACCCCCGCTTGGGTTGGATGAAGATGTTGGAGCCAGGACGGATCGGTGAACCTGGTATGGTGAAGACAAGGTAGGAAGATCTTCAGGGGCTTAGTGTTAGGTTTATTTAAGGGGGGTTTGGGTTAGATTAGGGGTATGTGGGTGGTGGGTTGTAATGTTGGGGGGGGTATTGTATTTATTCTTTTACAGGCAAAAGAGCTGAAATTCTTGGGGCATGCCCCGCAAAGGGCCCTGTTCAGGGCTGGTAAGGTAAAAGAGCTTGTAACTTTTTTAATTTAGAATAGGGTAGGGAATTTTTTATTTTGGGGGTCTTTGTTATTTTATTAGGGGGCTTAGAGTAGGTGTAATTAGTTTAAAATTGTTGTAATATTTTTCTTATGTTTGTAAATATTTTATTATTTTTTGTAACTTAGTTCTTTTTTATTTTTTGTACTTTAGCTAGTTTATTTAATTGTATTTTTTTTTAGCAATTGTGTTTAATTAATTTATTGATAGTGTAGTGTTAGGTTAATTGTAGGTAATTGTAGGTAGTTTATTTAATTAATTTATTGATAGGGTAGTGTTAGGTTTAATTATATCTTAGGTTAGGATTTATTTTACAGGTAAATTTGTTATTATTTTAACTAGGTAACTATTAAATAGTTCTTAACTATTTAATAGCTATTGTACCTGGTTAAAATAATTAAAAAGTTGCCTGTAAAATAAATATTAATCCTAAAATAGCTATAATATAATTATAATTTATATTGTAGCTATATAAGGATTTATTTTACAGGTAAGTATTTAGCTTTAAATAGGAATCATTTATTTAATAAGAGTTAATTAATTTCGTTAGATGTAAATTATATTTAACTTAGGGGGGTGTTAGTATTAGGGTTAGACTTAGCTTTAGGGGTTAATACATTTATTATAGTAGCGGTGAGCTCCGGTCGTCAGATTAGGGGTTAATAATTGAAGGTAGGTGTCGGCGATGTTAGGGAGGGCAGATTAGGGGTTAATACTATTTATGATAGGGTTAGTGAGGCGGATTAGGGGTTAATAACTTTATTATAGTAGCGCTCAGGTCCGCTCGGCAGATTAGGAGTTAATAAGTGTAGGCAGGTGTCGGCGACGTTGAGGGGGGCAGATTAGGGGTTAATAAATATAATATAGGGGTCGGCGATGTTAGGGCAGCAGATTAGGGGTACATAGGGATAACGTAGGTTGCGGCGGTTTACGGAGCGGCAGATTAGGGGTTAAAAAAAATATGCAGGGGTCAGCGATAGCGGGGGCGGCAGATTAGGGGTTAATAAGTGTAAGGTTAGGGGTGTTTAGACTCGGGGTACATGTTAGAGTGTTAGGTGCAGACGTAGGAAGTGTTTCCCCATAGGAAACAATGGGGCTGCGTTAGGAGCTGAACGCTGCTTTTTTGCAGGTGTTAGGTTTTTTTTCAGCTCAAACAGCCCCATTGTTTCCTATGGGAGAATCGTGCACGAGCACGTTTTTGAGGCCGGCCGCGTCCGTAAGCAACTCTGGTATCGAGAGTTGCATTTGCGGTAAAAATGCTTTACGCTCCTTTTTTGGAGCCTAACGCAGCATTTGTTTAAACTCTCGATACCAGAGTTAAATTTATGGTGCGGCCAGAAAAAAGCCCGCGGAGCGTTAACAGCCCTTTTACCGAACTCCAAATCTAGGCCATAGTGTGTCCTACAGTACATCTGATGATAAAGTGTGACCTGCACATATAGTGTGTCCTACAGTACATCTGATGATAAAGTGTGACCTGCACATATAGTGTGTCCTACAGTACATCTGATGATAAAGTGTGACCTGCACATATAGTGTGTCCTACAGTACATCTGATGATAAAGGGTGACCTGCACATATAATGTGTCCTATAGTACATCTAATGATAAAGTGTGACCTGCACATATAGTGTGTCCTACAGTACATCTGATGATAAAGTGTGACCTGCACATATAGTGTGTCATACAGTACATCTGATGATAAAATGTGACCTGCACATATAGTGTGTCCTACAGTACATCTGATGATAAAGTGTGACCTGCACTTATAGTGTGTCCTAAAGTACATCTGATGATAAAGTGTGACCTGCACATATAGTGTGTCCTATAGTACATCTGATGATAAAGTGTGACCTGCACATATAGTGTGTCCTACAGTACATCTGATGATAAAGTGTGACCTGCACATATAGTGTGTCCTACAGTACATCTAATGATAAAGTGTGACCTGCACATATAGTGTGTCCTACAGTACATCTGATGATAAAGTGTGACCTGCACATATAGTGTGTCCTACAGTACATCTGATGATAAAGTGTGACCTGCACATATAGTGTGTCCTATAGTACATCTGATGATAAAGTCTGACCTGCACATATAGTGTGTCCTATAGTACATCTGATGATAAAGTGTGACCTGCACATATAGTGTGTCCTATAGTACATCTGATGATAAAGTGTGACCTGCACATATAGTGTGTCCTACAGTACATCTGATGATAAAGTGTGACCTGCACATATAGTGTGTCCTACAGTACATCTGATGATAAAGTGTGACCTGCACATATAGTGTGTCCTACAGTACATCTGATGATAAAGTGTGACCTGCACATATAGTGTGTCCTACAGTACATCTGATGATAAAGTGTGACCTGCACATATAGTGTGTCCTATAGTACATCTGATGATAAAGTGTGACCTGCACATATAGTGTGTCCTACAGTACATCTGATGATAAAGTGTGACCTGCACATATAGTGTGTCCTACAGTACATCTAATGATAAAGTGTGACCTGCACATATAGTGTGTCCTACAGTACATCTGATGATAAAGTGTGACCTGCACATATAGTGTGTGCTATAGTACATCTAATGATAAAGTGTGACCTGCACATATAGTGTGTCCTATAGTACATCTGATGATAAAGTGTGACCTGCACATATAGTGTGTCCTACAGTACATCTGATGATAAAGTGTGACCTGCACATATAGTGTGTCCTATAGTACATCTGATGATAAAGTGTGACCTGCACATATAGTGTGTCCTATAGTACATCTGATGATAAAGTGTGACCTGCACATATAGTGTGTCCTACAGTACATCTGATGATAAAGTGTGACCTGCACATATAGTGTGTCCTACAGTACATCTGATGATAAAGTGTGACCTGCACATATAGTGTGTCCTACAGTACATCTGATGATAAATTGTGACCTGCACATATAGTGTGTCCTATAGTACATCTGATGATAAAGTGTGACCTGCACATATAGTGTGTACTACAGTACAGGGAGTGCAGAATTATTAGGCAAATGAGTATTTTGACCACATCATCCTCTTTATGCATGTTGTCTTACTCCAAGCTGTATAGGCTCAAAAGCCTACTACCAATTAAGCATATTAGGTGATGTGCATCTCTGTAATGAGAAGGGGTGTGGTCTAATGACATCAACACCCTATATCAGGTGTGCATAATTATTAGGCAACTTACTTTCCTTTGGCAAAATGGGTCAAAAGAAGGACTTGACAGGCTCAGAAAAGTAAAAAATAGTGAGATATCTTGCAGAGGGATGCAGCACTCTTAAAATTGCAAAGCTTCTGAAGCGTGATCATCGAACAATCAAGCGTTTCATTCAAAATAGTCAACAGGGTCGCAAGAAGCGTGTGGAAAAACCAAGGCGCAAAATAACTGCCCATGAACTGAGAAAAGTCAAGCGTGCAGCTGCCAAGATGCCACTTGCCACCAGTTTGGCCATATTTCAGAGCTGCAAAATCACTGGAGTGCCCAAAAGCACAAGGTGTGCAATACTCAGAGACATGGCCAAGGTAAGAAAGGCTGAAAGACGACCACCTCTGAACAAGACACACAAGCTGAAACGTCAAGACTGGGCCAAGAAATATCTCAAGACTGATTTTTCTAAGGTTTTATGGACTGATGAAATGAGAGTGAATCTTGATGGGCCAGATGGATGGGCCCGTGGCTGGATTGGTAAAGGGCAGAGAGCTCCAGTCCGACTCAGACGCCAGCAAGGTGGAGGTGGAGTACTGGTTTGGGCTGGTATCATCAAAGATGAGCTTGTGGGGCCTTTTCGGGTTGAGGATGGAGTCAAGCTCAACTCCCAGTCCTACTGCCAGTTTCTGGAAGACACCTTCTTCAAGCAGTGGTACAGGAAGAAGTCTGCATCCTTCAAGAAAAACATGATTTTCATGCAGGACAATGCTCCATCACACGCGTCCAAGTACTCCACAGCGTGGCTGGCAAGAAAGGGTATAAAAGAAGAAAATCTAATGACATGGCCTCCTTGTTCACCTGATCTGAACCCCATTGAGAACCTGTGGTCCATCATCAAATGTGAGATTTACAAGGAGGGAAAACAGTACACCTCTCTGAACAGTGTCTGGGAGGCTGTGGTTGCTGCTGCACGCAATGTTGATGGTGAACAGATCAAAACACTGACAGAATCCATGGATGGCAGGCGTTTGAGTGTCCTTGCAAAGAAAGGTGGCTATATTGGTCACTGATTTGTTTTTGTTTTGTTTTTGAATGTCAGAAATGTATATTTGTGAATGTTGAGATGTTACATTGGTTTCACTGGTAAAAATAAATAATTGAAATGGGTATATATTTGTTTTTTGTTAAGTTGCCTAATAATTATGCACAGTAATAGTCACCTGCACACACAGATATCCCCCTAAAATAGCTAAAACTAAAAACAAATTAAAAACTACTTCCAAAAATATTCAGCTTTGATATTAATGAGTTTTTTGGGTTCATTGAGAACATGGTTGTTGTTCAATAATAAAATTAATCCTCAAAAATACAACTTGCCTAATAATTCTGCACTCCCTGTACATCTGATGATAAAGTGTGACCTGCACATATAGTGTGTCCTACAGTACATCTGATGATAAAGTGTGACCTGCACATATAGTGTGTCCTACAGTACATCTAATGATAAAGTGTGACCTGCACATATAGTGTGTCCTATAGTACATCTGATGATAAAGTGTGACCTGCACATATAGTGTGTCCTATAGTACATCTGATGATAAAGTGTGACCTGCACATATAGTGTGTCCTACAGTACATCTGATGATAAAGTGTGACCTGCACATATAGTGTGTCCTACAGTACATCTAATGATAAAGTGTGACCTGCACATATAGTGTGTCCTATAGTACATCTGATGATAAAGTGTGACCTGCACATATAGTGTGTCCTACAGTACATCTGATGATAAAGTGTGACCTGCACATATAGTGTGTCCTACAGTACATCTAATGATAAAGTGTGACCTGCACATATAGTGTGTCCTATAGTACATCTGATGATAAAGTGTGACCTGCACAAATTAATATAATAACCCTGCACGTATACTTTATATGCAGGGTCGTTATAAAAATATGTGGGGGTCAGACTATATCATCAGATGTATTCTAGGACACACTATCATTATATAAATATGTGCAGGTCAGAGTATAACATTATCAGATGTACTGTAGGACATGCTATCATTATATAAATATGCGTGCAGGTCAGATTATATAATCAGATGTACTGTAGGACACACCATATGTCATATAGTGTGTACTACAGTACATCTGATTATTTAATCTGACCTGCACATATTTACACATTTTATGCACATATCGTAGTAATAATAAATGGTTAGGTAAGGCTTTGGCAGACCACTTGTTTTTTGGCACTTAATGAATTAATTTTTATTGTTTCGTAGGTAGAAGTTCCTTTTATTTCCAGGCACAAACACCAATAAATTAGTAAAACGCCTGAATGGGTAAATGGATGAATGTGTGAAATTATGAATGGTATTGATGAATGGATTGCTGAAAGAGTTTAGCAAGCTTTATCTGCTGCCTTTAGTTAACTTTTATTGATTTAGATGTTACACATATTAATGAAGTATCCAAAATAATCCAAGAGTGTTAACCCCAAAGGGGGGAAATAATAATAAAATTATTTTATATATATATATATATATATATATATATATATATATATATATATATATATACACAGTATTTAATAAACTAGGCTATAATGTAAATTTATTAGGACTGGTAATTTCACTTCAGATGAGGAAAATGATCTAACTTACTATATTGGCTCTTGAATATTGATGCCTAAGAGACACATACTTGTGTGCATGGCTCATGATGACATAGTAGTGTGGGAAACCAAACCAATCAAAATCATATCATGTATCTCTAACAACGAGGAATAGAGAAGATAACTAAAACCTCTCTTTAGATCAGGGGATTAGATTTGTATAATATTTCATAGACCTCCATCATCTCCATGCAGTATAGGGGTGTATAAAACTATATGGGTATATATGTATATATATATATATATATATATATATAGATAGATAGATAGATAGATAGATAGCAAAAATGATGCCGCAACCTATATTAAACTTATTAACCCCTAATCTGCCCCCCTACACCGTCGCCACCTATAATAAATGTATTAACCCCTATCCTGCCCCCCCCCCTACACCGCCGCCACTGTAATAAAATTATTAACCCCTAAACCTAAGTCTAACACTAACCCTAACACCCCCTAACTTAAATATTAATTAAATAAATCTAAAAAATATTTCTCTTATTAACTAAATTAATCCTATTTAAAACTAAATACTTACCTTTAAAATAAACCCTAATATAGCTACAATATAAATAATAATTATATTGTAGCTATCTTAGGATTTATTTTTATTTTACAGGCATCTTTCAATTTATTTTAACTAGGTACAATAGCTATTAAATAGTTATTAACTATTTAATAACTACTTAGCTAAAATAGAGAGAAATTTACCTGTAAAATAAAAACTAACCTAAGTTACAATTACACCTAACACTACACTATACTTTAATAAATTATTCCTATTTAAAACTAAATACTTACCTGTAAAATAAACCCTAAGATAGCTACAATGTAATTAATAATTACATTGTAGCTATTTTAGGATTTATATTTATTTTACTGGTAACTTTGTATTTATTTTAGCTAGGTAGAATAGTTATTAAATAGTTATTAACTATTTAATAACTACCTAGCTAAAAGAAATACAGAACAGCCAATAGAACAGCCAATAGAATGCGATCTCAATCTGATTGGCTGATTGGATCAGCCAATCAGATTGAACTTCAATCTGATTGGCTGATTCAATCAGCCAATCAGATTTTTCCTACCTTAATTCCGATTGGCTGATAGAATCCTATCAGCCAATCAGAATTGAAGGGACTCCATCTTGGATGACGTCCCTTAAAGGAACCTTCATTCGTCGTTAGTCCGTCGGGGAAGAAGGATGTTCCGCGTCAGCGGGATGAAGATGGATTCAGAAGAAAGAAGATTGAAGATGCCGCTTGGAAGATGACATCGCTCGGTTGGAAGACCTCTTTAGCGCCGCCTGGATGATGACTTCATCGGATGGAAGACTTCTTCAGCGCTCCTTGGATGATGACTTCTGCCGCTCTGGATCTCCTCTTCGGTTCCATCGGTGGTCGGCTGGCTGAAGACGACTCAAGGTAGGATGATCTTCAGGGGGGTAGTGTTAGGTTTATTTAAGGGGTTTTTTGGTTAGATTAGGGGTATGTGGGTGGTGGGTTTTAATGTTGGGGGGGTTGTATTTTTCTTTTACAGTCAAAAGAGCAGAATTCTTTGGGGCATGCCCTGCAAAAGGCCCTTTTAAGGGCTGGTAAGGTAAAAGAGCTGGTAACTTTTTAATTTAGAATAGGGTAGGGCATTTTTTTTATTTTGGGGGCTTTGTTATTTTATTAGGGGGCTTAGATTAGGTGTAAGTAGCTTAAAATTGTTGTAATATTTTTTAAATGTTTGTAACTTTTTTTTTATTTTTTGTACCTTAGCTTTTTTTATTTTTTTGTACCTTAGTTAGTTTATTTAATTGTATTTAATTGTAGTTATTTGTAGGTAATTTATTTAATTAATGTAATGATAGTGTAGTGTTAGATTTAATTGTAACTTAGGTTAGGATTTATTTTACACGTAATTTTGTATTTCTTTTAGCTAGGTAGTTATTAAATAGTTAATAACTATTTAATAACTATTCTAACTAGCTAAAATAAATACAAAGTTACCTGTAAAATAAATATAAATCCTAAAATAGCTACAATGTAATTATTAATTACTTATTATTTAGTTTTAAATAGGAATAATTTATTAAAGTATAGTGTAGTGTTAGGTGTAATTGTAACTTAGGTTAGTTTTTATTTTACAGGTTAATTTCTCTTTATTTTAACTAGGTAGCTATTAAATAGTTAATAACTATTTAATAGCTATTGTACCTAGTTAAAATAAACTGAAAGTTGCCTGTAAAATAAAAATAAATTCTAAAATAGCTACAATATAATTATTATTTATATTGTAGCTATATTAGGGTTTATTTTAAAGGTAAGTATTTAGTTTTAAATATGATTAACTTAGTTAATAAGAGAAATATTATTTAGTTTTATTTAATTAATATTTAAGTTAGGGGGGTGTTAGGGTTAGTGTTAGACTTAGATTTAGGGGTTAATAATTTTATTACAGTGGCGGCGGTGTAGGGGGGGCAGGATAGGGGTTAATAAATTTATTATAGGTGGCGACAGTGTAGGGGGGGCAGATTAGGGGTTAATAAGTTTAATATAGGTTGCGGCGGGGTCCGGGAGCGGCGGTTTAGGGGTTAAACTATTTATTTAGTTGCGGCGAGGTCCGGGATCCGCAGGATAGGGGTTAATAACTTTATTATAGGTGGTGGCGGTATAGGGGGCAGGATAGGGGTTACTAGGTATAATGTAGGTGGCGGCGGTGTCCGGGAACGGCGGTTTAGGGGTTAATAGATTTATAAGAGTTGCGGCGGGGTCTAGGAGCGGCGGTTTAGGGGTTAATAACTTTATTGAGTTGTGTGTGTTGAACAGTGTAGTTAGTGTGGGAGCTTAGTGACAGGGGTATCAATAAAGCTGTCAAAAAGCCGAAGAGCAGCGAGATCGGATGAGTCATAACTCTCACAGTCCACTGCTCATCGCCCCGTACTTGGTGCGTGGCTTTTTGACAGCTTTTTTGATAACATAGGCGAAATTTTGAAGGTCCGCGGCGGCGATGGTAGGCGAGCTTAGGCGGGCGTATTGGACCGGCGAAGGCAGGTAAAGTAGACGGCTTGATAACTACCCCCCTAGGAATGTATTTAGTTTATATGTACCATTAAATATAGCCTTGTTAAAACCATTGTGGCCAGCAAACCCCTTGGTTATATAGTCTGTGATGTATTTTTGCTCACCAGACAGGTGACACTGCGTGACCACCGGCCTCAGCTCGCTGCTTAATTCTCAGCTCCCTGACTCACTCTTCCCGTGCGCTACTGGGACTGACTCTGGGTGGGTGGGAGGAAGTGATGAATGTCAGGGAGAGCCAAACGGCAGATCGCAGCGTCACGTCACCTGACGCCCGCCCAGGCAATGATCATAATTCCAATTTCATTCCCACCCCCTGACTGGATCAATCATCACCAGAATGAAGAATAAGATAATAGTAGGCAGCGTGAGCACAGCAGACAGCCAGCACTAGTCTCTGACTCTCTCATTACTACTGTAGTACATACAGCAACCGTAAGACTTAAGTTGATGCTCAGTTTCACGGCCGCTGTATGCAAGATCTGTCTCCTGCTCAGTCACTCACCGGCACGCTGTCCTAATGTGGCGGCCCATTTTACACTGCATCTGAGAGGCCGGGGGGGGGCATTTGCCACCCTGCCCAGTCCGACCCTGGTATATAGAGTTGTTGTATATATATATATATATATATATATATATATATATATATATACACAGCACTTTGTATGTTAATTTTTCTATTAAAAAAAAGTGTTTGTTGAGTGACTTTTTATTTTATAACTTTTTTTACTATTTAGTTTTGAGAAAATTACAAAGTACTTATCTGACGGGTGTTATAATTTATAAATTCCTTTTGTCAGTTAGTACAATATTTCTGCTGCAAAAAAATGAGGGAGGCTGCTCTGTCTTAAAATAGTGTCAGAGAATTCCCAATCCCAAAGATATTTTTGAGTTTATATATAAAAAAAAAATCCAGTCAAAGAGGACAGTCCTATTTCCTAAGAAAGAAAGACATTTCACAGAAAAACTGTTTAATATGTCATGTATTTTTTTTTCTCTGAGGAATTAATTACTTTCTTAGGAAATAGGATGGATTGGATAGGGGGCTGTTTGTGACATGAGGGAGTCAGGAGGGAGCTGTGTGTGAGGTAGATGGGGCCTGAGAGTAAAGAGAGTGCTGTGTGTGGGAGATGGGGTCTGAGAGTGAAGAGGGGGCTGTGTGTGAGGGAGTTGGGGCCTGAGAGTGAAGAGGGGGTTGTGTGTGAGGGGGCTGTGTGTGAGGGGGCTGTGTGTGAGGGAGATGGGGTCTGACAGTGAAGAGGGGGCTGTGTGTGAGGGAGATGGAGTCTGAGAGTGAAAAGGGAGCTGTGTGTGAGGGAGATGGGGTCTGAGAGTAAAGAGGGGGCTGTGTGTGAGGGAGAGGGGGTCTAAGAGTGAGGAGGGGGCTGTGTGTGAGGGAGATGGAGTCTGAGAGTGAAGAGGGGGCTGTGTGTGAGGGAGATGGGGTCTGAGAGTGAGCAGGGGGCTGTGTGTGAGGAAGATGGGGTCTGAGAATGAAGAGGGGTTGTGTGTGAGAAAGATGGGGTCTTAGAGTGAAGAGGGGGCTATGTGTGAGGGAGATGGGGTCTGAGAGTGAAAAGGGGGCTGTGTGTGAGGGAGATGGGGTCTGAGAGTGAAGAGGGGGCTGTGTGTGAGGGAGATGTGGTCAGAGTGAAGAGGGGGCTGTGTGTGAGGGAGATGGGGTCTGAGAGTGAAGAGGGGGCTGTATGTGAGGGAGATGAGGTCTGAGAGTGAAGAGGGGGCTGTGTGTGAGGGAGATGGGGTCTGAGAGTGAAAATGGGGCTGTGTGTGAGGGAGATGGGGTCTGAGAGTGAAGAGGGGGCTGTGTGTGAGGGACATGGGGTCTGAGAGTGAAGAGGGGGCTGTGTGTGAGAGAGATGGGGTCTGAGAGTGAAGAGGGGGCTGTGTGTGAGGGATATGGGGTCTGAGAGTAAAGAGGGGGCTGTGTGTGAGGGAGATGGGGTCCGAGAGTGAAGAGGGGGCTGTGTGTGAGGGACATGGGGTCTGAGAGTGAAGAGGGGGCTGTGTGTGAGAGAGATGGGGTCTGAGAGTGAAGAGGGGGCTGTGCGTGAGGGATATGGGGTCTGAGAGTAAAGAGGGGGCTGTGTGTGAGGGAGATGGGGTCTGAGAGTGAAGAGGGGGCTATGTGTGAGGGAGATGGGGTCAGAGTGAAGAGGGGGCTGTGTGTGAGGGTGGGTGTGTGTGTCCCAGCCTAGCCTCGTCAACAGTGCTATCTGGGAGCTTGTCAGGGTATCTGTGAATGTTATTGGATAATACCCTGTGAGTGACTCCCTTCTTCTGCTGCTGTATATATATATATATATATATATATATATATATATATATATATATATATATATATATAGATGTGTACACCAAATAATTATTTTTTTTGTAAAACTCCAGATGTCACTGTAACAAGACCAACCCCTCTCTCATTCATCAAAGGAATTGTTTGCATAGTTATATCAAAAAGAACAACATTGGTCCTAGAACTATAAGAGATAAGGTCACAGCTAAAGAGCATTTGATCATCGTCTCAGAAGAAAGGTAACTTCTAATAGATCATTGTTGGATAGCCTTCCCAGGAACCCCTGTGGATAAACAGACATGATGTCTAAGATTTTCCTTTGATGCCTAATGAGATTCGGAGAACCAGTTTGGCTGGAGAGATGACTAAATATAACCTAGGTATTAAATTGTCCCTGTTGTGTTGAATCCACAAATTCTAGACATTACATCTAGATGAAGATTAACTAAGCAGAGACACATGTTTTGCATTATAACTTGCAAATTCATTTTTGAATCACAACTTATGTTTAAATCTCAAACATTAAATATATGCCTTAGACTGTATTAAATGTCTATATATGGATCTGGGGAAATGCAATTCAGATTGTAAAGGATTAAATAACAATTGTAATAAGCCCACTTTAAAATGTGTAACATATTTATATATTTTTTCTGTCTTCCAGACATCTAAAGGACAAATTGGGATACATATGCTGAGTAAATAAATAGCAATACAGTCAATTTAAAATGTACAATTTTATTAACCTATTCCTTTATATTTTTCAGGCACCTAATAAGTACACATATAATTGGTATTTTAAATAATATCCTATGTGTTTTGTACTCTCAAAGAGAGATATACAGATATGAAATATTAATCTGTATGGGATAGTAATCTAATGTAGATATAATTATATGAAAATGACATATGTTTGCTGATCTCAAGGTATGTATGTCATATTAAGATGATTCTGGGGAAAGCAAATGATCAACAATGTAATTGCTTATTGGTATGATCGCTAGAAACATGCTTGTATTTAGCATTGGAGTAATCAGAAAAATGACATTATATTATCCCATCTATAATTAAAATTGTATGTGATTAATGCAAAAAGTTATAGGCCTAGATTTGGAGTTTGGCGGTAGAAGGGCTGTTAACGCTCCGCAGGCTTTTTTCTGGCCGCACCATAAATTTAACTCTGGTATCGAGAGTTCAAACAAATGCTGCGTTAGGCTCCAAAAAAGGAGCGTAGAGCATTTTTACCGCAAATGCAACTCTCGATACCAGAGTTGCTTACGGACGCGGCCAGCCTCAAAAACGTGCTCGTGCACGATATCCCCATAGGAAACAATGGGGCTGTTTGAGCTGAAAAAAAACCTAACACCTGCAAAAAAGCAGCGTTCAGCTCCTAACGCAGCCCCATTGTTTCCTATGGGGAAACACTTCCTACGTCTGCACCTAACACTCTAACATGTACCCCGAGTCTAAACACCCCTATCCTTACACTTATTAACCCCTAATCTGCCACTCCCGCTATCGCTGACCCCTGCATATTTTTTTTAACCCCTAATCTGCCGCTCCGTAAACCGCCGCAAGCTACGTTATCCCTATGTACCCCTAATCTGCTGCCCCTAACACCGCCGACCCCTAGATTATATTTATTAACCCCTAATCTGCCCCCCTCAACGTCGCCGACACCTGCCTACACTTATTAACCCCTAATCTGCCGAGCGGACCTGAGCGCTACTATAATAAAGTTATTAACCCCTAATCCGCCTCACTAACCCTATCATAAATAGTATTAACCCCTAATCTGCCCTCCCTAACATCGCCGACACCTACCTTCAATTATTAACCCCTAATCTGACGACCGGAGCTCATCGCTACTATAATAAATGGATTAACCCCTAAAGCTAAGTCTAACCCTAACACTAACACCCCCCTAACTTAAATATAATTTAAATCTAACGAAATTAATTAACTCTTATTAAATAAATTATTCCTATTTAAAGCTAAATACTTACCTGTAAAATAAATCCTAATATAGCTACAATATAAATTATAATTATATTATAGCTATTTTAGGATTAATATTTATTTTACAGGCAACTTTGTAATTATTTTAACCAGGTACAATAGCTATTAAATAGTTAAGAACTATTTAATAGTTACCTAGTTAAAATAATAACAAATTTACCTGTAAAATAAATCCTAACCTAAGTTATAATTAAACCTAACACTACCCTATCAATAAATTAATTAAATAAACTACCTACAATTAACCTAACACTACACTATCAATAAATAAATTAAATACAATTGCTACATATAAATACAATTACATAAACTAACTAAAGTACAAAAAATAAAAAAGAACTAAGTTACAAAAAATAAAAAAATATTTACAAACATAAGAAAAATATTACAACAATTTTAAACTAATTACACCTACTCTAAGCCCCCTAATAAAATAACAAAGCCCCCCAAAATAAAAAATGCCCTACCCTATTCTAAATTAAAAAAGTTAAAAGCTCTTTTACCTTACCAGCCCTGAACAGGGCCCTTTGCGGGGCATGCCCCAAGAATTTCAGCTCTTTTGCCTGTAAAAAAAAACATACAATACCCCCCCCCCAACATTACAACCCACCACCCACATACCCCTAATCTAACCCAAACCCCCCTTAAATAAACCTAACACTAAGCCCCTGAAGATCTTCCTACCTTGTCTTCACCATCCAGGTTCACCGATCCGTCCTGAAGAGCTCCTCCGATGTCCTGATCCAAGCCCAAGCGGGGGGCTGAAGAGGACCATGATCCGGTCAAAGTCTTCATCCAAGCGGGGCAGAAGAGGATCTTCCATCCGATTGAAGTCTTCATCCATGCGGCATCTTCTATGGTCTTCCATCCGGAGCGAAGCGGCAGGATCCTGAAGACCTCCAGCGCGGAACATCCATCCGGCCCAACGACTGAACGACGAATGACGGTTCCTTTAAGGGACGTCATCCAAGATGGCGTCCCTCGAATTCCGATTGGCTGATAGGATTCTATCAGCCAATCGGAATTAAGGTAGGAATATTCTGATTGGCTGATGGAATCAGCCAATCAGAATCAAGTTCAATCCGATTGGCTGATCCAATCAGCCTATCAGATTGAGCTCGCATTCTATTGGCTGTTCCGATCAGCCAATAGAATGCAAGCTCAATCTGATTGGCTGATTCCATCAGCCAATCAGAATATTCCTACCTTAATTCCGATTGGCTGATAGAATCCTATCAGCCAATCGGAATTCGAGGGACGCCATCTTGGTTGACGTCCCTTAAAGGAACCGTCATTCGTCGTTCAGTCGTCGGGCCGGATGGATGTTCCGCGCTGGAGGTCTTCAGGATCCTGCCGCTTCGCTCCGGATGGAAGACCATAGAAGATACCGCATGGATGAAGACTTCAATCGGATGGAAGATCCTCTTCTGCCCCGCTTGGATGAAGACTTTGACCGGATCATGGTCCTCTTCAGCCCCCCGCTTGGGCTTGGATCAGGACATCGGAGGAGCTCTTCAGGACGGATCGGTGAACCTGGATGGTGAAGACAAGGTAGGAAGATCTTCAGGGGCTTAGTGTTAGGTTTATTTAAGGGGGGTTTGGGTTAGATTAGGGGTATGTGGGTGGTGGGTTGTAATGTTGGGGGGGGTATTGTATGTTTTTTTTTACAGGCAAAAGAGCTGAAATTCTTGGGGCATGCCCTGCAAAGGGCCCTGTTCAGGGCTGGTAAGGTAAAAGAGCTTTTAACTTTTTTAATTTAGAATAGGGTAGGGCATTTTTTATTTTGGGGGGCTTTGTTATTTTATTAGGGGGCTTAGAGTAGGTGTAATTAGTTTAAAATTGTTGTAATATTTTTCTTATGTTTGTAAATATTTTTTTATTTTTTGTAACTTAGTTCTTTTTTATTTTTTGTACTTTAGTTAGTTTATGTAATTGTATTTATATGTAGCAATTGTATTTAATTTATTTATTGATAGTGTAGTGTTAGGTTAATTGTAGGTAGTTTATTTAATTAATTTATTGATAGGGTAGTGTTAGGTTTAATTATAACTTAGGTTAGGATTTATTTTACAGGTAAATTTGTTATTATTTTAACTAGGTAACTATTAAATAGTTCTTAACTATTTAATAGCTATTGTACCTGGTTAAAATAATTACAAAGTTGCCTGTAAAATAAATATTAATCCTAAAATAGCTATAATATAATTATAATTTATATTGTAGCTATATTAGGATTTATTTTACAGGTAAGTATTTAGCTTTAAATAGGAATAATTTATTTAATAAGAGTTAATTAATTTCGTTAGATTTAAATTATATTTAAGTTAGGGGGGTGTTAGTGTTAGGGTTAGACTTAGCTTTAGGGGTTAATCCATTTATTATAGTAGTGATGAGCTCCGGTCGTCAGATTAGGGGTTAATAATTGAAGGTAGGTGTCGGCGATGTTAGGGAGGGCAGATTAGGGGTTAATACTATTTATGGTAGGGTTAGTGAGGCGGATTAGGGGTTAATAACTTTATTATAGTAGCGCTCAGGTCCGCTCGGCAGATTAGGGGTTAATAAGTGTAGGCAGGTGTCGGCGACGTTGAGGGGGGCAGATTAGGGGTTAATAAATATAATATAGGGGTCGGCGGTGTTAGGGGCAGCAGATTAGGGGTACATAAGGATAACGTAGGTGGCGGCGCTTTGCGGTCGGCAGATTAGGGGTTAATTATTGTAAGTAGCTGGCGGCGACGTTGTGGGGGGCAGGTTAGGGGTTAATAAATTTAATACAGGGGTCGGCGGGGTTAGGGGCAGCAGATTAGGGGTACATAAGTATAACGTAGGTGGCGGTCGGCAGATTAGGGGTTAAAAATTTTTAATCGAGTGGCGGCGATGTGGGGGGACCTCGGTTTAGGGGTACATAGGTAGTTTATGGGTGTTAGTGTACTTTAGGGTACAGTAGTTAAGAGCTTTATGAACCGGCGTTAGCCCAGAAAGCTCTTAACTCCTGCTATTTTCCGGCGGCTGGAGTTTTGTCATTAGAGCTCTAACGCTCACTTCAGAAACGACTCTAAATACCGGCGTTAGAAAGATCCCATTGAAAAGATAGGATACGCAATTGACGTAAGGGGATCTGCGGTATGGAAAAGTCGCGGCTGAAAAGTGAGCGTTAGACCCTTTAATCACTGACTCCAAATACCGGCGGTAGCCTAAAACCAGCGTTAGGAGCCTCTAACGCTGGTTTTCACGGCTACCGCCGAACTCTAAATCTAGGCCATAGTATGTTAAATAATCACTGTATAGGGAGATATTTGGATTAGCAGTGATTGATGGTGAGACTGTATTTGCTGGTTGTCTGCTGCCCCCTAGGGGATTGGAACTGGTATGACAGCCAAATAAATTGTCTATTAGAACACATGCAGAGCCAGTCAGGGAGGCGTCTTCCAAAATAACCTATGAGATGTTCAGATCCAAGGGCAAATCACAGACAAGCTTACGAAGGGCCTATCATATTGTTTCACCAATGATTAACCCCTTAATGACCACAGCACTTTTCCATTTTCTGTCCGTTTGGGACCAAGGCTATTTTTACATTTTTGCGGTGTTTGTGTTTAGCTGTAATTTTCCTCTTGCTCATTTACTGTACCCACACATATTATATACCGTTTTTCTCGCCATTAAATGGACTTTCCAAAGATACCATTATTTTCATCATATCTTATAATTTATTATAAAAAAAATTATAAAATATGAGAAAAAATGGAAAAAAACACACTTTTTCTAACTTTGACCCACAAAATCTGTTACACATCTACAACCACTAAAAAACACCCATGCTAAATATTTTCTAAATTTTGTCCTGATTTTAGAAATACCCAAGGTTTACACGTTCTTTGCTTTTTTTGCAAGTTATAGAGCCATAAATACAAGTAGCACTTTGCTATTTCCAAACCATTTTATTCAAGATTAGCGCTAGTTACATTGGGACACTGATATCTTTCAGGAATCCCTGAATATCCCTTGACATGTATATATTTTTTTTTAGAAGACATCCCAAAGTATTGATCTAGGCCAATTTTGGTATATTTCATGCCACCATTTCACCGCCTAATGCGATCAAATACAAAAAATTGTTCACTTTTTCACAAACTTTCGGTTTCTCACTGAAATTATTTACAAACAGCTTGTGCAATTATGGCATAAATGGTTGTAAATTTTTCTCTGGGATCCCCTTTTTTCAGAAATAGCAGACATATATGGCTTTGGCATTGCTTTTTGGTAATTAGAAAGCCGCTAAATGCCGCTGCGCACCACACGTGTATTATGCCCAGCAGTGCAGGGGTTAATTAGGGAGCTTGTAGGGAGGTTGTAGGGTTAATTTTAGCTTTAGTCTAGTGTAGGAGACAACCCAAAGTATTGATCTAGGCACATTTTGGTATATTGCATGCCCCCATTTCACCGCCAAATGTGATCAAATAAAAAAAAAGTTCCCTTTTTCACAAACTTTTTGTTTCTCACTGAAATTATTTACAAACAGCTTGTGCAATTATGGCATAAATGGTTGTAATTTTTTCTCTGTGATCCCCTTTGTTCAGAAATAGCAGACACATATGGCTTTGGCGTTGCTTTTTGGTACTTAGGCCGCTAAATGCGCATCACACGCATTATGGGTAGCAGTGAAGGAGTTAATTAGGTAGCTTGTAGGGAGCTTGCAGGGTTAATTTTAGCTTTAGTGTAGAGCTTAGCCTCCCACCTGAAACATCAGACCCCTGATCCCTCCCAAACAGCTCTCTTCCCTCCCCCACCCCACAATTGTCCCCGCCATCTTAAGTACTGGCAGAAACTCTGCCAGTACTAAAATAAAAGCTATATTTGGGCTTTTTTTTTTTTTAAAAAAGGCATATTTACATATGCTGCTCTGTAGGACCCCCCTTTAGCCCCCAACCTGACTGATCCCCCACCAAACAGCTCTCTAACTCTCCCCTCTGTCTTAATGGCCGCCATCTTGGGTACTGGCAGCTGTCTGCCAGTACCCAGTTTAGAATAAAATTGCTGATTTTTTTTAATCTTTCCCCTTTTCTGTAGTGTAGCTCCCTGCCCCACCAAAGACCAACCCCCCACCCCCTCCTAGATATGTTCGATTTATATTTTTTTAAATTAAAATACCCCTTATTCAAACTTTTTAAAACTTATATTTTCTGTAGTGTAGCGTTCCCACCCGCTCCCGCCCCGTGCACGCGCCTGCCCGCCGCCCCCCGTGCATGCGCGCGCGCCCGTGCGCGCCCCCATCGGCCCTGCCCCCGATCCCGCCCCCTCTACATTACCCGGCCCATCGATGGCCGCCCACCCGCCTCCCAAGACTGCTCCCACCCACCAACGATACCGGCCATCGATGTCCGGTGCAGAGAGGGCCACAGAGTGGCTCTCTCTGCATCGGATGGCCATCTAGAGTTATTGCAGGATGCCTCCATATCGAGGCATCACTGCAATAACCGGAAAGCAGCTGGAAGTGAGCAGGATCGCTTCCAGCTGCTTTCCACACCGAGGACATGCAGGGTACGTTCTCAGGCGTTAACTGCCTTTTTTTTGAGGACGTACCCTGCACGTCCTCGGTCGTTAAGGGGTTAAGATAATATAAGCTGAATGCAAGAGGAGAGAAGAGTCTGGCTGACTTTTTGCTGAACTGGTGACTGAATAACTGCTGCCAAAATGGGACAAAATCACTTTAAGCAAATTGGGCTACTTTTCATTATCCATATTGCAATACCCTTATTTCATATGAAGTGAAACAAGAAGTTCTGGAAGCTAAAATATCGATTTGGTTATTTTTGGTGAAGTATACGCGATTGATAAATATATGTATAATATTTAATCAAAGGTATTTGGTAACTATAACTAACTGCAGTTAATAGATTTAAAAGGGCACTTTGTATTTTAGCTTGCATTCATAGTTCTGTGTAGTCTTAACTAGTCACTCTTGTATGCTAAGTAATTAATTTATTTGCTAGATAAATATCCTTTGTGTTGCATATTTCATAGTCAGGCCCATTAATGTAAGTAAATCTTTCTGGTGTGCATTAAGTTATTGGTAACTATATTATATTTTAGAACTTGCCTTAATTGTAGCTAAAAAGAGTTTATTTCGTATCAGAGAAATTGGCTGCTAAAGCATCTTGTTATATCGCTTAACTAGGCACTCTTAAGTTGTTGACCCATATTGTGGTATTTCATAGTGGTGATGTAATGCAATTCAATTGTAAATAAGGTTAATTCTAAAGATATATTTGGATTGCTTTGTAAAGAATATTGTAACAGTTTATGCTTGTATAGTTTGATTCATAACCTGGTTCCTATAAATATAATACAATGTGTCTATAAATTTGAACTAATATAAAGAATTTAGGAATTTACATTAATTTTAATTGTTTTGTATATGCATTTTATTGGGGGTTTGTTTAAAGAATAATTATGAAATATATTGTATTATAACCCAGCCATATGATATGATATATGAAATATTGGTGTATACTGTCACTTTAAATAGTTTTTCTTTCTGTTTTCATTTTAAAAATGGGGGGGGGGGGCGGTATTTGGGATGGGAATGGGCAGAGTTGGGGCGGGGAAGACAGGGGGCCCCATTTTGTCATCCTGCCTTGGGCCCCCCAAATGCTAGGGCCGGCCCTGTCCAGGCTTAGATTTCATTGCTCTTGTATTTTATACTATTTAATCTTTACTCGCGGTACCCGGTAGCTGTCTTGTACAAGCTCATGTTTCAGCCACTAGTTAGACCTAGGTATAACCCGCTTTCCAGTTCATGTCATCAAAAAGGTTAGGGAGACGGATTTCTTCTTGTTTCTTAGATATTTTCCTGATCCACGAGTTGTGATGTTACATGCTTTACTTTTTGGTTGAATTGTTTTGTTGTATTATTTATTTTCAGAATTACTTTATCCTATTTTGTCTCTTTTTTCCCCCTTTTAGGCATACTAACCATGTGACCACGGCACAACTCAGGTCACTGTCCCTTTTACTTTATTGTTTGTTCACTGTTACATTACAGTAAGACTCCGAGAACAAATATATAAATATAATTTAGTTATTTATTTTTTTGCTCACTGGCTGATATGGACAACTCCAACATTTTATTAGCAGAAAGGCACACACCTGTTGAAGCCTGAAATGATTGGTTTATACAGGGCAGGGCACAAATGCCATGTTTTGAGTGCACCAAAAAAGGACTACAATGTCCATTTTACTGGCTCTTTTTTCAGGAATTATCAGTGACTTTAAGGTAGATGTTGGTTTTCAAATAACATGTATTATATTAATAGAGTAGATTATTTTCTGCTATGCTATCATCCAAAAACATTTATCAGTAAAAAGTAAATATGTGCTAAAATAAAATATACAATTCTTTCTCTTTCCATCCTTTTTTTTTGCAACCTTGCTACAGCAGTATCAGTTAAGGTTATTGTGATAAAAAAAACTAGATTTATGCTTACCTGATAAATGTATTTCTTTCTTGACATGGTGAGTCCACGGATTATTATCAATTACTGTTGGGAATATCACTCCTGGCCAGCAGGAAGAGGCAAAGAGCACCACAGCAAAGCTGTTAAGTATCACTTCCCTTCCCACAAACCCCAGTCATTCGACCAAAAGAAAAGGAAAGAAAGGAAATAACACAAGGTGCAGAGGTGCCTGAGGTTTAGATTTTTAAAAAACTGTCTGAAAAAAACAGGACGGGCCGTGGACTCACCATGTCAAGAAATAAATAAATTTATCAGGTAAGCATAAATTTTGTTTTCTTTCTAATGACACGGTGAGTCCACGGTTTATCATCAATTTCTGTTGGGAATCAATACCCAAGCTAGAGGACACAGATGATAAGGGAGGGACAAGACAGGTAACCTAAACAGAAGGCACCACCGCTTGAAGAACCCTACTCCCAGAAGAAACATCAGTCGAGGTAAAAGAATCAAATTTTGAATTTTTTTAAAAGTAAGCAAAGAAGACTAAATTATAGCCTAGCAATCTGTTCCTCAGAGCTTCATTATTGAAAGCCCACAAGAGGAAACAGCCCTCGTGGAATGACCTATAATTCACTCAAGAGGCTGCTAAACAGCAGCTTCAAAAACAAAACAAATTATACTTCTTAATCATGAAGTACTGACCCTACATCTGCCGGAGAAACCCCCAACAAAGCTGTAGGTAAAATTCTTTACACGCACAGTATCCAGAATGTGCAACAGACGATCCTTATGAGAAGAAGTATTAGGACATAGAAAAGGAGCAACATGTTGCAAATTAATATTTCTATTTAGAAAAAAACACCTTATCAGAAAGATAAGGTAAGGTGATTCACACTGTAAAGCCGAGAGTACTAAAACTTCCAAGATAAAAACTTAATAGTTATGGAAAGCAACGGCCCAAACAGAGTCTGCTGCAAAATTCTTAGAAACAAGGATAAGGCTCCAAGAGGAGCAACAGACTTAAACAGAGGCCTGATTCCAACCAAGGCCTGACAAAAAGAAAGCACATCTGGCACATTTGCCAGACGTTAGAGATAATGCAGAAATCCCTTCAGAGAACTGAATAACTAACCCTTCTCCAAATGTTCTTGGAAAAAGGACAAAATAGCAGAAATCCTAATTCTACTCAAAGAGTGACGCTAGGATACATACCAATAAAGGTAATAACACTAAACCTAGAAGTAAACCTTCTAGCAACAGGCTTGTGAGCCTGAATCATGATCTCAATGACCAACTCAGAAAAACCCCAGTTAGCCATAACTAAGTGCTCAAACTCCAAGCATTTATCTTCAGAGAAACAAAATCTGGAAGAAGGAATGGACCCTGAGTAAAAGGTCCTTCCTCAGAGGCAACTTCCAAGGTGTAAAAGACTACATCTTTACTCGGACTGCCTAGCAATTCCTGAGAAGTCACAGCTAATAAAAGCACCGATGCTTCCTCATGTTTGATCCGAGCAATGACTTGTGAAAGGAAAACAAACAGAGCCAACAGTAAAGACTATTAGGGCGGCCTGTGAATCTTCTGACCTAAACCGTACCTAGGAAGCTTGGCATTCCACCAAGACGCTATCAATCCAACTCCATTCTCCCCCCCCCCATGTGAGGATTAACCTGGAGAACACCTACGAAAGGAGAACCCACTCCCCGGGTGAGAATTTCTATTCGCTCAGGAAGCCCTTTTCCCAGATGTCCACTCCTAGAAAGTGGATGGCAGATAGACAGACAATGTGAGCTAGCGCCCACCGAACAAAGCCGAGCCACCTCCTCCATGGCTAAGGAACCCCAAGTTTCTCCTCGAGTCACTGAGGTGAAATCTACTGACTGGAACCTGATAAACAGGCCAAGGACAACAGAGAACAAGCCCTCCGAAGATTGAAAATCGCTCTCCACCCTAAGATGTTGTTGGAGAACCAACTCCTCATGATTCCCAGTCCTTGCACTGTAAAATAATTTCAGAGTGCTCCCCAGCCCAGCAGGCTGGCGTCCATGGACACAATCACCCAGGAATATCTCTAGAGACATGCATCCTGAGACAATACCCATGGAAAAGAGTCTCTTAAAGCTGAACCCGATCTATCCCCTGAGAGATTTCCAAATGGTCACCGCTCCATTGACTGAGCATGCACAACTGCAGAGCTCTGAAATGGACTTGAGAAAAAGGAAGACGTCCCTGAGAACTCAGCCAAACATTGAGCCACTGAACAGAGAAGGAAAAATCAGCTACAGCTGGATTCAATTCCCATCCGTTGGTTACAAGATGGCTAAACAATCTACCGGACCACTATAACCCACTGTTTACAGAACCGTAGACTGCAGCAAGAGGAAGAAAAAGAAAACAGAATTTATGTTTACCTGATAAATTACTTTCTCCAACGGTGTGTCCGGTCCACGGCGTCATCCTTACTTGTGGGATATTCTCTTCCCCAACAGGAAATGGCAAAGAGCCCAGCAAAGCTGGTCACATGATCCCTCCTAGGCTCCGCCTACCCCAGTCATTCGACCGACGTTAAGGAGGAATATTTGCATAGGAGAAACCATATGGTACCGTGGTGACTGTAGTTAAAGAAAATAAATTATCAGACCTGATTAAAAAAACCAGGGCGGGCCGTGGACCGGACACACCGTTGGAGAAAGTAATTTATCAGGTAAACATAAATTCTGTTTTCTCCAACATAGGTGTGTCCGGTCCACGGCGTCATCCTTACTTGTGGGAACCAATACCAAAGCTTTAGGACACGGATGAAGGGAGGGAGCAAATCAGGTCACCTAATGGAAGGCACCACGGCTTGCAAAACCTTTCTCCCAAAAATAGCCTCAGAAGAAGCAAAAGTATCAAACTTGTAAAATTTGGTAAAAGTGTGCAGTGAAGACCAAGTCGCTGCCCTACATATCTGATCAACGGAAGCCTCGTTCTTGAAGGCCCATGTGGAAGCCACAGCCCTAGTGGAATGAGCTGTGATTCTTTCGGGAGGCTGCCGTCCGGCAGTCTCGTAAGCCAATCTGATGATGCTTTTAATCCAAAAAGAGAGAGAGGTAGAAGTTGCTTTTTGACCTCTCCTTTTACCGGAATAAACAACAAACAAGGAAGATGTTTGTCTAAAATCCTTTGTAGCATCTAAATAGAATTTTAGAGCGCGAACAACATCCAAATTGTGCAACAAACGTTCCTTCTTTGAAACTGGTTTCGGACACAGAGAAGGTACGATAATCTCCTGGTTAATGTTTTTGTTAGAAACAACTTTCGGAAGAAAACCAGGTTTAGTACGCAAAACCACCTTATCTGCATGGAACACCAGATAAGGAGGAGAACACTGCAGAGCAGATAATTCTGAAACTCTTCTAGCAGAAGAAATTGCAACCAAAAACAAAACTTTCCAAGATAATAATTTAATATCAACGGAATGCAAGGGTTCAAACGGAACCCCCTGAAGAACTGAAAGAACTAAATTGAGACTCCAGGGAGGAGTCAAAGGTTTGTAAACAGGCTTGATTCTAACCAGAGCCTGAACAAAGGCTTGAACATCTGGCACAGCTGCCAGCTTTTTGTGAAGTAACACCGACAAGGCGGAAATCTGTCCCTTCAGGGAACTTGCAGATAATCCTTTTTCCAATCCTTCTTGAAGGAAGGATAGAATCCTAGGAATCTTAACCTTGTCCCAAGGGAATCCTTTAGATTCACACCAACAGATATATTTTTTCCAAATCTTGTGGTAAATCTTTCGAGTTACAGGCTTTCTGGCCTGAACAAGAGTATCGATAACAGAATCTGAGAATCCTCGCTTCGATAAAATCAAGCGTTCAATCTCCAAGCAGTCAGCTGGAGTGAAACCAGATTCGGATGTTCGAACGGACCCTGAACAAGAAGGTCTCGTCTCAAAGGTAGCTTCCAAGGTGGAGCCGATGACATATTCACCAGATCTGCATACCAAGTCCTGCGTGGCCACGCAGGAGCTATCAAGATCACCGACGCCCTCTCCTGATTGATCCTGGCTACCAGCCTGGGGATGAGAGGAAACGGCGGGAACACATAAGCTAGTTTGAAGGTCCAAGGTGCTACTAGTGCATCCACTAGAGCCGCCTTGGGATCCCTGGATCTGGACCCGTAGCAAGGAACTTTGAAGTTCTGACGAGAGGCCATTAGATCCATGTCTGGAATGCCCCACAGCTGAGTGACTTGGGCAAAGATTTCCGGATGGAGTTCCCACTCCCCCGGATGCAATGTCTGACGACTCAGAAAATCCGCTTCCCAATTTTCCACTCCTGGGATGTGGATAGCAGACAGGTGGCAGGAGTGAGACTCCGCCCATAGAATGATTTTGGTCACTTCTTCCATCGCTAGGGAACTCCTTGTTCCCCCCTGATGGTTGATGTACGCAACAGTCGTCATGTTGTCTGATTGAAACCGTATGAACTTGGTCCTCGCTAGCTGAGGCCAAGCCTTGAGAGCATTGAATATCGCTCTCAGTTCCAGAATATTTATCGGTAGAAGAGATTCTTCCCGAGACCAAAGACCCTGAGCTTTCAGGGATCCCCAGACCGCGCCCCAGCCCATCAGACTGGCGTCGGTCGTGACAATGACCCACTCGGGTCTGCGGAATGTCATCCCTTGTGACAGGTTGTTCAGGGACAGCCACCAACGGAGTGAGTCTCTGGTCCTCTGATTTACTTGTATCTTTGGAGACAAGTCTGTATAGTCCCCATTCCACTGACTGAGCATGCACAGTTGTAATGGTCTTAGATGAATGCGCGCAAAAGGAACTATGTCCATTGCCGCTACCATCAACCCGATCACTTCCATGCACTGAGCTATGGAAGGAAGAGGAACGGAATGAAGTATCCGACAAGAGTCTAGAAGTTTTGTTTTTCTGGCCTCTGTTAGAAAAATCCTCATTTCTAAGGAGTCTATAATTGTTCCCAAGAAGGGAACCCTTGTTGACGGGGATAGAGAACTCTTTTCCACGTTCACTTTCCAGCCGTGAGATCTGAGAAAGGCCAGGACGATGTCCGTGTGAGCCTTTGCTTGAGGAAGGGACGACGCTTGAATCAGAATGTCGTCCAGGTAAGGTACTACTGCAATGCCCCTTGGTCTTAGCACCGCTAGAAGGGACCCTAGTACCTTTGTGAAAATCCTTGGAGCAGTGGCTAATCCGAAAGGAAGCGCCACGAACTGGTAATGTTTGTCCAGGAATGCAAACCTTAGGAACCGATGATGTTCCTTGTGGATAGGAATATGTAGATACGCATCCTTTAAATCCACCGTGGTCATTAATTGACCTTCCTGGATGGAAGGAAGAATAGTTCGAATGGTTTCCATCTTGAACGATGGAACCTTGAGAAACTTGTTTAAGATCTTGAGATCTAAGATTGGTCTGAACGTTCCCTCTTTTTTGGGAACTATGAACAGATTGGAGTAGAACCCCATCCCTTGTTCTCTTAATGGAACAGGATGAATCACTCCCATCTTTAACAGGTCTTCTACACAATGTAAGAACGCCTGTCTTTTTATGTGGTCTGAAGACAACTGAGACCTGTGGAACCTCCCCCTTGGGGGAAGTCCCTTGAATTCCAGAAGATAACCCTGGGAGACTATTTCTAGCGCCCAAGGATCCAGAACGTCTCTTGCCCAAGCCTGAGCGAAGAGAGAGAGTCTGCCCCCCACCAGATCCGGTCCCGGATCGGGGGCCAATATTTCATGCTGTCTTGGTAGCAGTGGCAGGTTTCTTGGCCTGCTTTCCCTTGTTCCAGCCTTGCATTGGTCTCCAAGCTGGCTTGGCTTGAGAAGTATTACCCTCTTGCTTAGAGGACGTAGCACTTTGGGCTGGTCCGTTTTTACGAAAGGGACGAAAATTAGGTCTATTTTTTGCCTTGAAAGGCCGATCCTGAGGAAGGGCGTGGCCCTTACCCCCAGTGATATCAGAGATAATCTCTTTCAAGTCAGGGCCAAACAGCGTTTTCCCCTTGAAAGGAATGTTTAGTAGCTTGTTCTTGGAAGACGCATCAGCCGACCAAGATTTCAACCAAAGCGCTCTGCGCGCCACAATAGCAAACCCAGAATTCTTAGCCGCTAACCTAGCCAATTGCAAAGTGGCGTCTAGGGTGAAAGAATTAGCCAATTTGAGAGCATTGATTCTGTCCATAATCTCCTCATAAGGAGGAGAATCACTATCGAGCGCCTTTATCAGTTCATCAAACCAGAAACATGCGGCTGTAGTGACAGGGACAATGCATGAAATTGGTTGTAGAAGGTAACCCTGCTGAACAAACATCTTTTTAAGCAAACCTTCTAATTTTTTATCCATAGGATCCTTGAAAGCACAACTATCCTCTATGGGTATAGTGGTGCGTTTGTTTAAAGTAGAAACCGCTCCCTCGACCATGGGGACTGTCTGCCATAAGTCCTTTCTGGGGTCGACCATAGGAAACAATTTTTTAAATATGGGGGGAGGGACGAAAGGAATACCGGGCCTTTCCCATTCTTTATTAACAATGTCCGCCACCCGCTTGGGTATAGGAAAAGCTTCTGGGAGCCCCGGCACCTCTAGGAACTTGTCCATTTTACATAGTTTCTCTGGGATGACCAACTTTTCACAATCATCCAGAGTGGATAATACCTCCTTAAGCAAAATGCGGAGATGTTCCAACTTAAATTTAAATGCAATCACATCAGGTTCAGCCTGTTGAGAAATGTTCCCTGAATCAGTAATTTCTCCCTCAGACAAAACCTCCCTGGCCCCCTCAGATTGGGTTAGGGGCCCTTCAGAGATATTAATATCAGCGTCGTCATGCTCTTCAGTAACTAGAACAGAGCAGCCACGCTTACGCTGACAAGGGTTCATTTTGGCTAAAATGTTTTTGACAGAATTATCCATTACAGCCGTTAATTGTTGCATAGTAAGGAGTATTGGCGCGCTAGATGTACTAGGGGCCTCCTGAGTGGGCAAGACTCGTGTAGACGAAGGAGGGAATGATGCAGTACCATGCTTACTCCCCTCACTTGAGGAATCATCTTGGGCATCATTGTCATTATCACATAAATCACATTTATTTAAATGAATAGGAATTCTGGCTTCCCCACATTCAGAACACAGTCTATCTGGTAGTTCAGACATGTTAAACAGGCATAAACTTGATAAGAAAGTACAAAAAACGTTTTAAAATAAAACCGTTACTGTCACTTTAAATTTTAAACTGAACACACTTTATTACTGCAATTGCGAAAAAACATGAAGGAATTGTTCAAAATTCACCAAATTTTCACCACAGTGTCTTAAAGCCTTAAAAGTATTGCACACCAAATTTGGAAGCTTTAACCCTTAAAATAACGGAACCGGAGCCGTTTTAAAACTTTAACCCCTTTACAGTCCCTGGTATCTGCTTTGCTGAGACCCAACCAAACCCAAAGGGGAATACGATACCAAATGACGCCTTCAGAAAGACTTTTCTAAGTATCAGAGCTCCTCTCACATGCGACTGCATGCCATGCCTCTCAAAAACAAGTGCGCCACACCGGCGCGAAAATGAGGCTCTGCTTATGCTTTGGGAAAGCCCCTAAGAAATAAGGTGTCTAATACAGTGCCTGCCGATATTATTATATCAAAATACCCAGATAAAATGATTCCTCAAGGCTAAATATGTGTTAATAATGAATCGATTTAGCCCAGAAAAGTCTACAGTCTTAATAAGCCCTTGTGAAGCCCTTATTTACGATCGTAATAAACATGGCTTACCGGATCCCATAGGGAAAATGACAGCTTCCAGCATTACATCGTCTTGTTAGAATGTGTCATACCTCAAGCAGCAAGAGACTGCACACTGTTCCCCCAACTGAAGTTAATTGCTCTCAACAGTCCTGTGTGGAACAGCCATGGATTTTAGTTACGGTTGCTAAAATCATTTTCCTCATACAAACAGAAATCTTCATCTCTTTTCTGTTTCTGAGTAAATAGTACATACCAGCACTATTTCAAAATAACAAACTCTTGATTGAATAATAAAAACTACAGTTAAACACTAAAAAACTCTAAGCCATCTCCGTGGAGATGTTGCCTGTACAACGGCAAAGAGAATGACTGGGGTAGGCGGAGCCTAGGAGGGATCATGTGACCAGCTTTGCTGGGCTCTTTGCCATTTCCTGTTGGGGAAGAGAATATCCCACAAGTAAGGATGACGCCGTGGACCGGACACACCTATGTTGGAGAAAACTTGATCATCTAACCTCTGACAGAAATATTCTCATGGATACAGAATATATTAAGGTTCCAAAAAATCACCCTTGTAGAGGAAGCAAGGAACACTTTCCATGGGAACCTAAACGGGACAAGATCTCTTGAAAGAGAGATTGCTCGAAGAAAAAATAACACCTGAACCAAATAGATGTCCAAGATGGCACCCTTGCATCCTACAATGACGAATCTCAGAATCTTGAGATGATCCCGTCCTGAACAGACCCCCTGATTCAAAGGAAAATGGATACTACTCTGCAGGACTGTACTCTGAGAAACTTAAAGGGACACTCAATCAAAATTAAACCTCCATTATTCAGATAGAGCATGCCATTTTAAGCAACTTTCCAATTTACTTCCATTAACTAAATGTGCACAGTCTTTTTATATTTAAACTTTTTGAGTCACCAGCATGTGCAAGAATAAGTGTGTATGCATTTGTGAATGGCTGATGGCTGTCACATGGTACGTGTATGCATTTGTGATTGGCTGATGGCTGTCACATGGTACAGGGGGAGTGGAAAAAGACATAACTTTTAAAATTGTCAGAAAAAAATCTACTACTCATTTGAAGTTCAGACTAAGTGCTAATGCATTGTCTTGTTATCCTGCATTTGTTGATTATGCAAATCTACTGTGTTGACTGGTCCTTTAAGGTAATACCTAGAATCCGTGCCCAGACTGGGACTGGAACTATCACTCCCAGAGAGGAAGGTCCTGAACCCAGTCCAAGAATACCTCTCATCACCTGGGTTGCAGATACCCTAGAAAGGAAAGATCTACCCCTAGAAGGAAATCTTAGATTGCTATCCCCTGGACCCAGACTAAATGATCCAGTAATCTGGATTCCAAAAGACTAAACTGTCCCTGCATTAAGAGGGCAAGTATGTATATATGTATTGGGTACTTGTAAAAGTGCGACTAATCACCCCGAGGGGTATAAAGGCCGTGCTCATTTTATCAACTTCAGAAGTATGAAAAACTGAGTAGACCTCGCCGGGGATCGAACCTGCAACCCTCGGGTTGCTACAAAGCTCAGCGACAGTGCATTAGCATGCTGAACTATCTGTCCGTCTGTTAAGACTGCCAGTCCAAGTCCAAACAAGGTCTTACCCTTGTAAGGAAGAATCAGAAGTCTAGACTTGGAAGAACAAAAAAAATATATTCCAAATATGAGCATTGTGTTCACATATCTTGGTCAAAATAGATATTGAACCTGCATCTGCAGAGTTATAAGAGCCTAGGCTGTGCCACTAAGCCACAGATAGGCTTCTCAGCAGATCAAGATTTCAGCCACAACATCCCACGGGCTAGCACAGCAAGTCTAATTAGACAAAGACCGCTCCTGATCAAACAAAACTCCAGCTTCTATCCATAGATCCGTAAAGGAGCAACTATCCTCCATAGGGATCGAAGTTTCCTGAGCCATAGTAGAAATGCTCTTCTACTTAAGGCACCATGCATTTTAATGGAGTCAACGACAGGAAAATTCATAAAAGGACCGGAGACAGGGAGAAATGTATCCCTAGCTTCCAAGGTTTGACGACAGAAGTATCAATGTCGTCCAAGTAGCTAAAACCTCTTTTAAAAGTACACGAGGTGTGCAAGCATACATCTGAAGGATATCACTTTCAGCATCAGATGAAGGAATTATACTGCCAAAATCTGAGATTTTACCCTCAACAGCTACCGGCAAATCCTCCCCACCAGACATAGGAGAGAGAGCAACTCATGCAGCAGAATGTGGAACAGAAACCTTACTATCTGAATATTTTAACTGTCCTCTTGCGTTTTATAGGAAGGCAAAAAAAGCTGCAGATAACGCAGAGGATGCCTGAGCTGCAAAATCTGCAGACACACTCCTCCTGGAGACTAAGAGGAACTACAGGGCACTGTAGGTGACGACATAGAGGCAAGGGACATTTGAAGAGAAAGCTGTGGCATCGTCTGAACAGCATCATCCTGGGAGACATAAGGCTCATTTTGAAAAACAGACGTTTTATCCATTCAAAAATATCCTTAGAAACAAAAGGCTCCAACAAAGATTATCTTTATTTCTTTAAAAGATAATTCTAAAATGATGAACAAAATACTTATGACAACAAACTCAAAAGCCAATAATATTTATTCCTAGGAACAGACCTCTGTTCCACCATAAAACAAAAAAGGCACACTGTCTTAGAAAGCATTCAAAAGCTTTATTTATAAGGCTGAATTGTTTATCATATGCATTAAATATACTTGATATAAGGCAATGAAAAATAACAGTGGCACACACTTTATTTGTAAGGCTGAATTTTGTCATATGCATTAAAAATACTAGCTCATTGATAGCCCTTCTGCTGATCTGCTCCAGGGTTTTCTCTGTACCCTCAAGCTCCCTATACTCTCTGAGGACTCGCGGACTTCCCTCTTAAAACCATTCACTGTTAAAGAGACTTATAGTGTCATTAAGCAACTCAAACCTAATAAAACCCCTGGGCCTGATGGCTTTACAGGGACTTTTTATAAAGCATGTAGACAGCAGTTAGCGCCTCTTCTGTGTTCTTTGTTCGCGGAGGTGGCAGAACTGTGTAAATTTTCAAGATAATTTCCTAAGGATCTCCTATATTGTGCCAACTATAGGCCTATTTCGTTAATTAACCTCGATGTAAAGCTCTACTCCAAATTACTTGCCAATAGGATAGTTGGCTTACTTCCCTCCATTTAACAGATAGACCAAGTCGGTTTTACATATGGCCGACAGGCCCCCGATAACACCCGCAAATTGCTTCAAGTATTTGCTGAATCAGCTAAGTCACGAGTTCCCTTCGTAGCCATGTCACTTGACGCTGAAAAAGCGTTTTGACAGGGTGCGTTGGGATTATCTCTTGAAGGCGTTCAGCTTTCCCCTACAGTTCATCACAATGGTCCAAGTTCTGTAGTCTGCCCCATTTGCAACAATCAGAGGGGTGGGGTTTCGTTCCAGAGCCTTCCCCATAACGAATGGTACTCATCAGGGTTGTCCCCTATCCCCCCTCAACTTTGCCTTGGCTATGCAACCTTTGGCCCAAGAAATCAAACTCTCCAAGAAAATAGAGGGGTCACAATAGGGTGCCACACTGAACAAAATTGCCCTTTTTGCAGACGACCCATGTTCCTCTATAGATGAAGTCTTCAAAGCTTTACGGTTTTTTGGTACCCTGAGCCTTTATAAAGTCAATATCCTTAAAATCGAAGCCCTAGCGATTAACTTAGACATTGATACTCAGAATACTGATTTGATCAAACATCTAGGAATATTTCTAGGCCCTGACATCACTAAAGTAATTCAGTGCAACTTTGAGCCCCTGATTACGGAAATCAAAAAACTCCTGAGTAAGTGGGATTTTTGAGAAATCTCTTGGATGGGACGTATCGCTGCACTGAAAATGTCCATTTTACCCAAGGTTCTATATCTATTTAGGTGCATCCCATATACAATCCCAAAAACATATCTTTCCTAAATACATTCTCTATTTATTAATTATGTATGGAAAGGCAAACTGCCGAGAGTAGACAACCACATCCTCCAATTGCCATATTCCAAAGGGGGTATAGCCTTTCGTAACATTCACCTTTACCATGACGCCACTCGCCTAACCCATATTGCTGGATGGAGCAATAATGTAGAAAAACTAGCGTGGTATCTTCTCGAGGAAGCACTTCTTCCTAGGGATCTTAAATTATGTGACTTGATCTGGGTACCTAAACACAGGTTGACAGATCTGCCACTTACAAACAATATCATCTTGGACAATTGTCATGCCTGGCATCGTCTTAGACACCATAAAGGAATTGCCCCACACCCTTCACCTATTCATGGCCTCCATGGATTACTGACAGGCCTTCCAGACATTCATTTATCCAAATGGACCTCTTGGAATTTTGTAGATATAAGTGATTTATACAAGCAAAACACGTTACGCACCTCCAAGCAAATCTTAGACTTAGTGATCCCGGCCCCCAAATGGCTTCCGTTTGAAAGCTATAGACTGCTGGGCTTTTGTCAGGCGTGGGGGTTCCCCAAGACAAATTTGAGAGAATGCACTGCGTGGGAAAAGCGCTGGAAAATGGGGTGCAAATTATTTAAACCACTCACAAACCATCATTTGGCCTTGATTAGTGATTATAGTGAAGACATACCCTGGCAAATTAAAGCCTGGAGCTGAGAAATGAATATCCTGATCTCGTCTATGGACGTGCTTTAAAGTCCTTCTAAAATGGTACCTGACTCCTCACAAATTGGCCAAGATATACCCAATGGCCTTCCCACTCTGTTGGAGAGACTGCGGACAGCCTGGTTCAGATCTCCATATTTGGTGGTCTTGTTCAAAGGTTACCTCCCTCTGAAAATGGGCTTTCTACCTACTCTCTGACTTAGGCATGACACTACCTCAAACCTTGGATCTTGCTCTCCTACACATGGGACTTCAATATCTCCTGAAACCCCAAAAAGCCCTAGGAGTTATAATTCTGACCGCAGTGAAGGTGTGCATAGCCAGATCCTGGAAACAGGTAGAGGCCCCAAACATTGATCAGATTATTCAACTGACTGATTACTTAGCCTCCATGGAGAAGGCCTTTTTTAACAGGACTGACCATATGGACAAATACTGGGCGATCTGGGACACATGGTTTCAGTTTAGATACCCTACTTGAATCTTGCAAGACAGTCTACACCTCCTCCTCACCCTCTGTTGCTTACTGCCCCATTCCCTTCCTACCCTCTTTTTTTTTCCTCTCCCTATTTTTTTCCTTCTCTTTCTCTTTTACCTCCAATTTTCTGTGATGCATCCTGCTAGACCCCCTTCTTTCTCCCTTCGACCACAATACTTGATTGCTCTGATTTCTCCCCCCAATAGGGGTGGCTACCATCTATGGCCACTCTCGTCTGTGCTTGTTACAACAGTTTGAAATTTGTTATGTTGTTTATCTTTGTGCCATACAGAAAATGTAAAACAATAAGGAATTCTGTACTATTTTATGTATTGTAAATGTGATATTATATTTCCTTAATAAAAAAACAATTTAAAAAATAAATAAATACTAGCTCAATAGGGTTAAACTGTAAATTACAGGAAAACATTATTGCCAGCCATGTTATACAACAGGGTGGAGACTTCAATCTTATATGGGACCCCCTTTTGGATAAAAAAAAAACTAATAAACTGAATCCTAATGACCATAGATTAGATTCCCTCTCACTTAAATTTAGATACTTAATGCTTGCATTTGGTTACTATGACACCTGGTGCGCCTTTCATACCATGGATAGGGACTATACGCATTTTTCTCCCCCTCACCTAACCTACACCAGACCAGACTACATTTTTAGCCAATCCCAAACCTTAGACCACGTTAAGGACATCCATATTCTTCCATGCGCATGGTCTGACCATGATCAAGTGTCACTTACATGGTCTATGCCACACACTATTCTGTCTGATATTCCCTTTCGAATGGAATTAGAAAAAGACCTAAGAGAACTAATTGCTTTAAATGACACTCAAACTGTTGCTGATGATACCCTTTGGGGGGTCATTAAGGCCTCAGTTAGAGGCCTGTTTATAAGAAAACAGGCCATTCTTAGGAGATCCCGTGGGTTGCCCCTTTCACAAGCCTTTAGCAAGCTCAATGAACTAGAGAAACTCAATCGACTCTCCCCCTCCCCAGCACAGTCCACCGCCATTATAGAGCTTAAAGCTCACATATGTACCTTAGAACTACAACGGATGCAACAGCAGCTGCTAAAGCTTAGACAGCTATTTTACCACAAAGGGAATAAGGCAAACACTATGTTGGCAAATAAGCTCAGACATAGAGAGTGCCTCCCGAATACAAATTTTGAAACATAATGGCCAGTAAAGCACGCATTTCTATACTTGAAATTAAACGGGTAGTTGACTCCCTCAAACCACTTAAGGCCCCCGGCCCGGACGGATTCCCTGCGTGATTCTATAAAACTTGCAAAAAGGATCTTATTCCCATTCTTCACCGTTTTTTTCCAATACTCTGGCTCTCAGGGCTCCTTTAAAAAGGAGATCCTGGAAGCTACAATTGTCACTATACCTAAGGCAGGGAAGGACCCCTCGTTGTGCCCCAGCTACCGACCCATATCTCTTATCAACACCGATATCAAAATTTATTCTAAGATTCGAGCGAATCGTATGGCAACTCTGCTACCCAGCTTAATTAATATGGACCAGGTAGGGTTCATTCATGATCGTTAAGGTCCTGATAATACTAGACGCCTACTTAATATTGTGTTGGAAGCTACTAGATTGGGTAAGCCCTTTTCGGTTATCTCCCTTGATGCCGAGAAGGCGTTCGATCGGGTTCGCTGGGAATACCTGTGGGAGGTACTGGATGTCTTCAAATTCCCGTCAGAGTCTGTATCCTTTATTAAAGCTCTGTACTCGCGCCCGTCGGCTAGGGTCAGAGGCCTGGGAATTTGCTCTGGCTCCTTCCCTTTAACTAACGAAACGCGCCAGGGTGCCCATTGTCTCCCTTACTTTTTTACCTCGCCATAAAACCCCTCGCTGAGCTTACGCGTCAAGATCCCTCTATCTCAGGTATTACTCTTCATGGTACTACCCATAAAATTGATCTTTTTGCGGATGACATCACTATATTTACATCTTCTCCCCATACTACTATTCCAGCCCTTTTATCTTTGCTTCACCGCTTTGGAGATATGTCTTTTTATAAGCTCAACGCCTCAAAGACTGAGTTATACGCTAAGGGATTCCCAGTAGACTATACTCAGGCATTAATAAAAACGCATGGGTTTAATTATAAGCCCAACAATATCAAACACTTAGGAATCTTTAGCTCACCAGATAAAGCTCAGTTGATACGCGACAACTATTTCCCTTTACTGGCTGAACTGAGATCCTTATCCTCTAAATGGTATTATAAGTCAATCTCTTGGTTGGGCAGAATTACAGCCTTGAAGATGTCATTTCTTCCCAAATTGACCTACCTTTTTCGATGCCTGCCCTTAAGACTCACGCAATGTCTGTTGTTGCAGTTCCAAAGTGGTTTTTCGAGGTACATCTGGCAAGGCAAACCAGCCAGAGTTGCTCACAAGCTACTTCAATATCCGAAATCATTTGGAGGAGTTGCTTCTCCCTCTGTTACCCGTTACTACGAAGTGGCCATGCTTTCCCATATTTCACAATGGGGAAACAGATTGGGTGCGAGCAGATGGCGCGCTTTGGAGCAGGCATCCCTTCCCAGCAATGTCCATTTGTATGACCTAATTTGGATTCCCCCACATTGCCGACGCACGCTTAACGTCGAGAACTTTATAATAAACGAATGCCTGAGTTCCTGGGATAAATTGAGACATTACCCTAAGATACCCCCCCACCCCTCGCCTATTCACTCACTCACTGGCCTGTTGTTGGTCCTCACTGACTCGCACCCCAACACGTGGTCCAATCTGGGCCTTTCATCGGTTTTTGACTTAATTTCACCCCACTCCCCAGATACTTACCGGCCTTTGTCCCACCTAACCGGTACGCCGGTCGCCCCTCTCAAGTTACGATTTGAATACACTCGGATTAAAAGTATCTTCAGATCCTGGGGATTCACCCAGCCCCTTTCCCGTCCCTTGACCGCTTGGGAGACACTTTGGAAAAAGGGGGGGGGGGATTTGCAGGCCCTTGACCCTTTTCTACTGGCTTGTGGAGGGGGCAACTCCGGACGATAAGGCACTACATATCAAAAAATGGGAGGATATATTACATGTGCATTACCCCCAGTCCCTATGGTCTAGGGCCTTTGACCTCACTACAAAAGCCATACACTGCACGACCCTTTATAAATCATTTTATAATTGCTTATTGGTATTTTACCCCAATGAGACTCTTCAAACTGAAACTGATTCCTACGCCCCAGTGTTGGAGGCTCTGTGGGAAACCAGGAGATTCCCTCCACATTTGGTGGGCCTGCCCCAAACTTAAGCATTTGTGGCATAGGGTATATACTCTTTTAGCCAGGTTAAATATACATGTCCCAAAAACCCCAGAAACTGCTTTACTACATGTAGGCCTACACTCTCTTCCCAAGTTTCAGAGCTACATGTGTGTGTACCTCTTTTCGGCCACTAGATTGGCGATCACTAGAGCATGGAAAACCCAGAACCCCCCGAGTTGGTCCTCTGCTATAGACATCATGGCCTACATTAACTCTATGGAAAGACATGTGTTCTATACCATGAATAAAATAGACCTTTTCGAATTGACTTGGGCAAACTATAAAAAAAATAAAAAAAAAAATGCGGGAACACAGAGTCGGCAAAGAAATAAAGCGCGCAGCTAAGAGCTAGTATTGCGCTTCATTCTGTCAGCCGAAGCAAAAAGAAAAGGCATTAGTACCAGAAAATGGCGCTGCACAATATAGACTCCTCCCGCTTAAGATACTAGCAACAGGCTAGTATATAAAATAGTCTTGCAAGACTTTCCTATGGATGGAGAAAATGCTTCTGAAAGAATATAAAGTTTGGTGGGACAAAAGGGCCAAGGAGAAATATCTGTTGATGGACTTAATTCACACGAGGACTGAGACTAAACAAATTTCCAACCTTTCAGGTTGATGACATAGATTTTATTAATGAGTGGAATGCTACCTTAAGTGACTGTCCAAAAAAATAATGGGCATGATTGTTAAATTCAAAACCACACCGCTTGTTACTATAAGAGAAAAAGTAGCTAAGAAACAGAGTCAATTACACCAGTTTGTAGATCATCCCAAGTTTGAGGATCTGGATAAATTATTGCAAGAAACAGTAAATAGATTTAGAACAGAACTAGACAACTTAAAATTGAAGAAATTTAACAGAGATAATACCGACTATGCAACCAATAGAGTTTATGTGTGGTATAATAATTTCACTTCCACTAGCTCTAGACAAAGGCGTCTTAGATCTCGCCAAAGATTTAGGGGAAATAGCTCAGTACAAGAGAAGAGAGTTACTTTCAGTGATACGGAACCTTCTGATGAGGATACAACTGAATTGGCCCCCAGAGGGGATTCTAGTGGGTTGTCAGATGAAGAAATACCTATAGTTAGACCTAAGACAAATAGTTCTATTAGGACTGATCCCATTGTCACCAGGAATTCACAGAAGTTAATTAGTGCAGAGAGAAACAGCACAGAACAGCTTCTAGATGATAAAAGACTGGAATTCCTGAGTGATAATGAAGGGGATGTTTGACCTTTAAACCACCCAGGGAAATCATGTATCAAAACTAAGCAGGTTTTTCAGGTGGACCCCAAGGAAAGAGAACGGGGAGGAGAAAAAGGAAGAGACGTAAGAGGAAGACGAGGGTACAGGAGAGCAAGAGGGGGTCGCAACAAGTACAGGATATGAAAATAATTAATTTATCTGATGTATTGATTAACCCAGAAGAGGAAAAGGTATTAAGTCTAGGGTTAGGATTTGTACCCACATGTAATTTTGACTTGTTTAAAACAATAGTCAATGTAAACAGGCTTGTGAGAGATTTAACATTAAAAAAGTTCTTCTGGAATAAAAACAAAACTGAGGGTATGGCATATGGTGACACACAATTAGTCACAGACACTAGATATAGTGACACAGGTAACCCCTCGGACATTACAGATTTTGTAGATACATGTGACTATCTCTCTTTGCATGACCTTCTTTCTGAATCTTGTGCCTTTGATACCCCTTACAACACTAAAAGTACACATGGGGGTTTTAAACCCCGTTCAGTTTTCTACCCTACTAGAGAACGTGGACCCTTCCTAGAAGCTTTCCACCACAGAATAGAGGAAGACCTCATTGATTTAGCTAAAAATGATAAACATGTCTTCCCTAATTTAAACACACTGCAACAACAGGCTCTCACACAGTTGAAAAGTAGAAGGGATATCATCATCAAAAATTCCGATAAGGGGGGCAGTATAGTTATTATGAACAAATCTGACTATATAGCAGAAGCAAGAAGGCAACTTTATGATATAAATGTATATAGTAAATTAAGAGGAAACCCAATTGAAACTTATCAGAATCAGTTGTGGGATCTTTTGGATGATGGCATGCATGAGGGTATAATTGACCAAGATACCAGAGACTTTCTTTTTGTGGCCAGACCTGTTATTTCAATCTTCCACCACCTCCCCAAGGTACATAAATCCTTGGAGGAGGTGCGTGGAAGACCTATTGTATCAGGTATAGGCTCATTGTTTGAAAAATTGTCCAGTTGGGCTGAGACCCTCCTGCAGCCATTCGTCCATCTGTTGCCCTCTTTTGTTAGGGATACGAAACATCTTCTGAAGACACTTGAAGTGCAAGGGATGCCAATTGCTTGTGGCTCACGATAGATGTTGTCGGGCTTTATTCTGCCATCCCTCATTCATGTGGTTTAGAAGCCATTGAAAATGTTTTGAACACGTACAGCAATTATGATAGTGGATTGAAGAGGTACCTATTAAGGGTTATCGAGTTTCTACTTAGTCATAATTTTTTTGAATTTGGTGGAGAGTTCTTTCTGCAGAGACGTGGGACCGCTATGGTGGCCAAGTTTGCCCCGGCATACGCCAACCTTTTTATGGGTTGGTAGGAGCGGTCCCACATCTATGCAGAAGGAAATCCCTATAGAAAATGTATAAAAGATACATAGACGACTTGCTGTTGGTGTGGACAGGCACACAAGTAGAAGCACAAGAATTTGTCCACTTCCTGAATGATAATAGAGTAAACTTGGAATTTACTTTTGAGTACCATCAGACTGAAATTCCATATCTAGATATTACCCTTATGGGAGATGTGTCTAGTGGCCATATCGATACAACTTTGTATCGTAAACCTTTTGCATCAAATGCATTTTTGCATGCACGCAGTAATCATCCCCCCCATACGGGTTTTGGTATTGCTAAGGGGCAGTTTATCCGTATTAAACGGAACTGCTCGAGTGACCTGAATTTAGAGAAAGAGAGTATTGTACTTAAAAATCAGTTAAAGGAGAGAGGTTATAAGAACAAAAGTTATTAACAGAGCTTACCTTGAAGTAAGCAGAATGTCCAGAGATGACATGATACATGGAGACCGCCATGGACAAGCTACCATTAAGTTTGGTGAGGAGAAACCTATTTTTATCACTACATATAGTCCTCAGTTCAAGGCTATTTGTGATATAGTGAACAAACATCTCCCCATTTTGTCAGCTGAAGATAGCTTGAGGAATTATACTTCAGAAGGATGCAAATTTGTTGCCGAAAGGGGTTGTACTTTGGGAAACATACTTTCACCAAGCATGCTAAGAACAGACAAAACATCTGAAAGTAGTTGGCTTCAGGTGAAAGGTCATTACAAATGTCATTACAGTAAATGCATAGCATGTAGCTATGCAGAGACCACACGTACTTTTCAGTCCAAGGTAACTCAGAGAATGTACAATATTCTTGATCTGACCAATTGTAGAACCACACACATTGTGTATCTTGTAGAATGCTCTCTGTGTGATAAGCAATACGTTGGGTGCTCAACGAGAGAAGCCCAGACACGAATACGTTAACACCTAAAGAATATTGAACAATCAATTGAGTGTTCAGGCTTAACACAGCACTTTATACAAGAGCACAATCAGAATGTGAACAGTCTCAAATGGCAGATCATAGAATACATCAGACCCTCCTTTAGGGGGGGGGTGATAGGACGCAGAGATTGTTGTATAGAGAAGCATACTGGATTTTCCAGCTAAAAACTCGCAGACCGGGAGGGCTCAATATAGATTATGATGTCATACATTTTTGCCAAAGAAAGTGATATGATTGAATATTCATTACAAAGATATTAGTATAGGATTTATTACATATGGTTATTGTCCATCTTTCTAATTGCCTATCTGCGAAAACACTATAAATCTATATTGTTGCTAGAATAGATATGTGTAAACACACATATATATTATCAGGGGTACATATACCCAAGTATTCATTGCATGATATCTTCTATCAAAAATAGGAGGATTAGTGTTATTTTTGATCTATAGAATGTGAACATTTGGGGCGGACTTCCACTAATAATTTTATACATACAAATAAATAAAAAAAAGAATCAGTAGGGCCAACAATTGTTTCTCTATATGAGCCTAAAAGAAGGAGTGTCTGACATAGCAGGATAAATTTCAATTTACTATAATCTTGTTAATATTTGATATCTGCTTGTTAAAATGTCCTTAGGTTTACTCTGTCTATAAGTATAGACGGATTATGTGATCCCTATATGAATGATTTATTTAGTGTAGAATGGTCCATATTCGCATTGTTAGGATTAAGACACTTTTTCAAAATCTGTTCAGTGATATTTGGAAATGTACATATTTGTTTAAATATTCACTATGTGCACTTGTTTATCACCAAGGTATTTGTCTCTCTAGTCGCATTGGTGTGGTCCCTTTAAATGTACTCTCAATCACAGTAGGACGGGGTTAATTAATTAGTCTAGGGCTTTTTAAGCCCTGACTGATTGAGAATTAGTATGTCTATGAGTAAGGCTATGTCAAAGCCGAAACGCGTAAGACATTGACACTAGTCCTGCTGTGACTTTTTTGTTTTTACTCCTGTCTTTTAGCTTGTTTTCCGCCACAATAAAGGACATTTTTTTCTATTACGCCTGGAGGTTTGCCGGAGTCTTTCGTTTTTTTGATAGTATATAAAATAGTCTTGCGTATGCCAAAATTCCTCCAGAGTATAAGTTTTACCTCTCTGCCATTACTCATTTCCTAGTAAAAGGCAGTTCAAACGCTATAATTAATTAAAGTAAAAAGTAGATATAAGAGTGTTGCTAATGCCAAAAATCCCTTCAGAGTATAAGTCTTACCTCTCTGCCATTACTCATTTTCTAGTAAAAGGCAGTTCAAACGTTACAATGAACTAAAGTGAAAATGAACCCTTTGAAAAATATGCACAAGCCTTAAAACGAGCCAAATAGTTAGGGAATACTATATATAGAAAAGTATTAACCCCTAGTCTCCCTGTCACCAAAAAGTGCCTGCCTTCTGCCTAAAATATCCTTCCCAAGGATATACCTATCCCAAATAACATTGCAGTTTGGCCCAACAGTGCAAGTCCCCATACATAGAAGACAAAGGCACTTACCTGCAGTCTGGCCATCCGGCAGAAGGACAGCTTACTAGGTATGAGAGGATGCAGCTTCTCACATAGACCTGTAGAAAAAAGAAAGGCAGAGTAAACCTACTCAGGCTTTCTATACCATGGGCAGCAAATATGTTAGGAAAACGCAGCAAGGCACAACTTACAAGTTCCTAACTGCTTTAAAGCCACCACTGCCCTACTGAAGGGACTAACATGGAGTACGGCTAGACCCAGTCTTAAAGGAAGGGTCAGAGTAAACCTAATCTGGCTTTAAAATAATAAAATATTGATTGAAGCTAAATAAATCCACCCTTCTTCAGACACCAAAATTGTACTTCCTCCATGCAGCAAGGCAAAGAGAATGACTGGGGTTTGTGGGAAGGGAAGTGATACTTAACAGCTTTGTTGTGGTGCTCTTTGCCTCCTCCTGCTGGCCAGGAGTGATATTCCCAACAGTAATTGATTATAATCAGTGGACTCGCCGTGTCATTAGAAAGAAACATACCCCACTCATATTCATTTACAGAATCTTGATTGTAACATATGACTGAAGTACGGTGCTAATCAATCAAACGTTTCAGTGTAGCACAGTGCTGTGAATAAAGTACTTATCTGACTGTACATTATATGTGATCATTGCATATTGTCTGGGGCATATTTTTGTCAACACCAACTAGGCCTATACCAATGGCAGCTAGATGAGGGGACAATAGAGTTTGAGGTGTAGCTTTGTGGCTCAATCTGTTCCCCTCTTATGCTTTCCAAATGTTTCCTTCCTTAATGTTATTGCAAATGAATGCCCCCTAGTTGTCTTGTTGAAACTGAAAACACTAAAATTCGAGGACATGCTTCAAAACGCTCCACGTTATATCACACATAAAGCCATATAATGCATGTCTGGTAATTAGAATTTTAAACACTGGTTTACAAATATTGTATAGCAATTTCACTTTTTATAAGCTTGTTATTCTCTCAAGATAGTAGCACTTTGATCCAAAAGATGTTTGGCTGCACCTGTCTTTAAAAGATAAAGGTGTCATTCAAGAAGTTCCTAATTTCAGTTATCTGTTGTGCTTCCAATGTAACCATGTCCCAATGGTCGTAAACCATGTTTGAGATAGTCATTCAAGTCATATTTAACAGACTGTACTAGTTCTCAAAATGAGTGAGAGTTATTTATCCATTCTCACGTTACCCATGATGCAAGTCACTTATTGAATTTAACAAGGAAATTGTATTATTTGTCAGATATGATGCTAAGCATATCACATTAATGGTAAATATTGCTACCCTATTGGTTTCTAATGTATTAGATTTTGTTGGACTGAAAAATATGTATTTCTGGTGTTTATAAACTAATTTTTCTTCCACTTATTTCAAATCTGCACTTTAAAAATTATGTGCAGGCAGAGGTTATTCAGAGGTAATTCAGAATGCCCTAATTTCTCATTAATCAGTTTAATATAACACCATTTTAAGCTTTACTCTAAATTCATTTTATACCAATCAATCAATCAATCAATATAGTGATATGACTTACAGTGTCTGAACTCCAATTATTGGGAATGTTTGGTCTCTGTTGGTCAATGCAGAGAACTTTTTTCATATCCTCAAAGCTTGGGTCATGTGGAACAACATCATAAAAAGGAGGCTTGTAATCCTCCACCATACCTGAGGAAGAATGGAAAAATGTTAGTATTTCTGGTAATGTTTATATTTTCTTTCATTTTTAGAATCTCATGAATAATGCACTGTACGCATATAGTTTGATGACAGTGGCCAATTCACTAAACTTCAGCAAGAGTGGCAAATATGAAATATCAAAGCAATTTCTATGCACCATGTGCCTTCTGTATTCAATAAAAGGCTATTTGTGGCATAATCTCTCTAAAATACTTTAAAGGAACATGGAAGTTAAAATTAAACTTTCATGATTTAGATAAACCATGCACTAAAAACAAAGACATTTACTTCTATTGTCGAATTTAACTCTTTTCTTTAGTATCCTTGGTTGAAAGCATTTGTGAAACGCTAGGATTTACCATTGGAACAAATAAGGGGGACTTTCATTCATGAAGTATAAAATACTTCATGCTGAAAGCTCCTTTATTTGTTTCCAGCATTGCCGCACTAAGCTGCCAAGGCAGCCTACAGCTAGAGATGTTAATTTTCCGGAAATAGAAATCTTTGGAAAAATTTTAAAAAATTAAATTTTTGTTACACTGGGAGCATGAAATGCAGTGTATACAAAAGTATTATGCTTGAAATAAAATTACAGCATATTCAGTAAATAAAATAAACTTGCTTTTTAAAAAATGTTTTTGTTACAAATGGAATAACAAGGTCTGTATTTGCTAAGAACATTTCAAGTATACCTGAGAACAGGTAACCACCCCCCTTTCCCTCAAAAGCAACAAAAAAAAGCAAGAAACCATCAACATAAAAAAAGGGTAAGTAACTGGCATTATTTGTGCCAGTTGGACATGGTCATTGGAGGATGTAAGGACCACCTCAATATTTAAGCGCCATAGCGAGGTTTAACTTTAAAAAAATTAATTGAGAAAAGGAAACAGACACAACATATACAGGTATACCCATGCAGCGGATTAGGGACTGGAGCCCCGCTGTAAAGTGAAAACCACCTTAAAGTGAAACAAGGCAGTTTTAGCTTTCTTTTCACTTGCCAGTGTGTTTAAAAACTTGAAAACACATTTGAACTAACATATATTAAGGGGGCAATAGTGCTACGTTTAGTTTAACACTCGCACAGCACAGTATTCAATTAGTATTCAATAAATACTGTACCTGTAAAATAGTGACAATTACTGTAGTAAAATTTGCCAGACTATAGCACTGAGACACAGATTGCACTGTAATGCTGTAAACAAAGTGAACTGCGTATAACAAAATGGTACCAGTCACTTTTCTCACAATCTTACAAAGATTACAGCACTGTTTCAAAATCGCTGTATTAGCGAAACGCTGTAAAGTGAGGCTCTGTAAAGTGCTTACATGCAATTTAATCCATCTCATTTTCTGAACTACTGCTATCATTTTCTCATGGACTTCTAAAAACGCAAGGTTTACACGGATTGAAACAAGCTTACAACTGCTGAAGAAAGTAAAGTGAAAGATTGTATTAAGAGCTTGATCAGGTGTCATTTTATCTATAAATGAAGGTATTGTGAGGCAATGGTTTGCAACATTTCCTGGTGGTGAACAAACACTTTGTGATGATACAGAGGCAGGAGAAAGAGTGCTTCTGGGAAGAGAACTTTGGAGAGAAAAACTTGCACTCATTTAATTCCATAAAGTATAGATGAATACCATCTTTGAATAAAAACACATGTGCAATACATATGTATTAGCAAAAATGCTTCTAGTAAAAATTATGACTGTTTTAGTGTTAATATTTTTCTCTGCACGTGCGTGAAACATAGTTAGATCTTCCCAGTGCACTAGCATTTTAAATACTGCAGCTGATCAGAGCACCAGTGTGGTTTGTATCATGTCAGCAATTAACTAATGATACAAGTACCTTGGGCTCTATGAGCAAGTGCTGTGATTAAAATGCTGGTGCACGGTGCATGAAACAACTATAGCTTTTATTAGAAGCATTTTTGCTAATACGTGTATATTACAAATATGCTTCTATTCAAAAATGAAATGCATCCATGTGGCTTCCAATTTTGGCTGGAATTTCCCTTTAATGTCTTTAGGGCATCTCTGGCATGTAGGATGTGTTTTGTCCCTTGTAGTATTTGGAAAACATTATTTCTTCTTACAGTATTTGCAAATTGCATTTTTGCTCTCAGCAGGAATTGCGCTGTGGAAATGTTTCCAAACTCTAGTCTAGATGTTGGTCTCACTATTTTACGAAGAAGAGGAAAAAAACAATTTAGTGGCAAGACTATAGGTAAACTTTATGCTGTGATGGGGAGAACATTAAAAGGAATCATTTAGATAAAGGTTATAAAGATAAACTAATTTGTCAGACGAATTTAACCTCTTACCTGTCATTTAAGGCCTGAGAGGACAGAAACTATAATCTACTGTACATTAACAATTACCCACTGTAGGGGGTACACGATGGAGCCCACAAACAAACTAAACTGAAGCCTTTCCTCTGCAGTGCCCCCTAGAGGCAGAAATACATATTTCTCTTATTTGAGAATTGCATTGAGAAGTACAATGTACTTGACTTGTATTCCAGGATTTGCTTGTCTTCAGCTGAGAGATTGCAATGATTTGAGACTTTACATAAAAGGGGCCGATTTATCAAGCTCCATATGAAGCTTGATGCCCCTGTTTCCGCACGAGCCTTAAGGCTCACCGGAAACAGCAGTTATGAAGCAGCAGTCTAAAGACCGCTGCTCCATAACTTGTCCGCCTGCTCTGAGGCCGCGGACAGAAATCAACCTAATCAAGTTTATTGACACCCCCTGTTAGCGGCCGGGTGTCTGCAGGGAGCGGCATTGCACGAGCAGTTCACAAGAACTGCTGGTGCAATGATAAATTCCCGTCAGAGTATGCTATCGGCATTTATCAATGTGCAGCGGACATGATACACTACATCGTATCATGTCCGCTTGCACTATGATAAATCTACCCCAGTGTCTCAGACGCCTTTCATTAAGGTCTTCATGCTATATAGTTTGAATACAATGTCATTGACATATTATTTATCATTGTAAAATAACAAATTCCACACTACATTTTTTGTTTCTATTTTTTTTCAAGGCCTTCCCATCTCTACCCACAGCAGAATGTTTTGTATCCAAAGATAGATACACTATCAGTTTGTATTATCTTTATTAAACAGTTCTTCTATCTGTACAGCTAGATTTAACAGAGATTTTAAACTTAGAGTGAATAAAGCTACTACACTCTAAAGCTCCATCTACAGGTATCCTTTGCTGAAACGTTTCTCCTTTCCATGAGAGCATACAGGGGTAGGCTTAAGAATGTGAATATATATTGAGCACTATATGGCAACAGTGTTTATAGCAATAAAAAACGTAAATTATGCTTACCTGATAATTTTCTTTTCTTCAGATCGAAAGAGTCCACAGCTGCATTCATTACTTTTGAGAAATAAGAACCTGGCACCAGGAGGAGGCAAAGACACCCCAGCCAAAGGCTTAAATACTCCTCCCACTTCCCCCATCCCCCAGTCATTCTGCAGAGGAACAAGGAACAGTAGAAGAAATACCAGGGTGAAAAGGTGCCAGAAGAATAAAAAAAAATAACAGACGCCCCACAGAAAAAATACGGGTGGGGTAAGCATAATTTAAGTTTTTCTTCATAAATGGAAAGAGTCCACAGCTGCATTCATTACTTTTGGGAAAACAATACCCAAGCTATAGAGGACACTGAATGCAAAAACGGGAGGGTACAATAGGCGGCCCATTCTGAGGGCACCAGGACTGAAAAACCCACAACCCAACCAAACTCTGCTTCGTCGGAGCCCGGCAAAAAAACTAGAAGGAAAAGGCCCCATGGACACTGACCCGCAGATAGTCCGAAAGCCTAACTAGAGACCTCAAGCAGACTCACTGAGCCAAAACTCCTCCAGGAGAACCGTTGCCCAGCAGTCGGTCTCCACACAACCCTTACTAGTACAGTACCAAAATCCCCAAAAGGGAGAGGACAAGGGTAATCCAAAGGGATACCCAAAAAGGTACAGCAAAATCCATAAAGGAAAAACCACCTTCAAAGGAAGGCCAAGTCCACAGAGACCCGAATGGATCAACAAGGGAGACGGCACTCAAAGGGAGACGGCACTCAACCCACAAGGCACAACCGTGCATCATCAAGGAAAAGAAACATCTACCAAACATCATGCAACAGCATCGAAAAAGACAGCTGAAGACAAAGTCCTCAAAACGTCAGAACTCAGAGACTGAGCAAACAGAAAGCAAACTCAGAAGAAAACATCTGAGTCCAGTAACACGCTGCCATCCGTAGGAAGACACAGAGAAAACACTATATGTAAGGAAGAAGCAGCCGAACAAAATAGCAAAGTGCCCAACCTCCAAGACAGAGGACACTCTCCAGGTAATCCAGGCCGCCAGCCTACTCACAGATCTCAAAGGGGGAGAGGCACAGAACCTCTAAAAAAAAAAATGTCCACTGTCACCCCCAAGACCTGAGGATGAACAACAGATCTCAGATCCTACACTTAGCCGGACCAGCCTAAGCAACGGCAGATCTGAAAGTAAGGGAACCGAAAGGAACCCCAAAACCAGCCCCCAAAAGGGCTGAAGAATGGACACAGCCACTTCAACCGAAAGACAATTGAGCAGGCGTTAGACCCAAGGGATTTAGCAAAGCCACCCGACTAAGTCTCAAAAGCGGAGCCAGCAGCTCCCCAGATGGAAAGGAACAACTCAAAGAGCAGACCAATCCCCAAAACAGATAAAACATCTGTTCCAACCTCCTGGACACAGGAGAGGCTCCTAAAAAAAGGAACCACACCTCCGAAAGGAGGACAACGAGCCCCCAGAAGAGGAGAGCATCAATAAATAGGAAGTCGTAGGAAGAACCGAGAGGACACAAGGCCACGTCACTGATGAACATGGAAGAACCCCTTAAAACACCATCGTGCTAGCACACATACCAGGTGTAAAAGTGACAGCTGAGCAACCGCAAACCTTCCGTTTGCTAGGCAGGAAAGCCCACCATCAGGTCACGTTAGTTGGCTGTCCCAAGGGAACCGTATCGTCCGGCAGAAGACAAGCCCCAAGGAGCCTCTGCTCTCAGTAAATCTGGCCAAGTAGTAAAACAGAACAGCCAGAACAAGGGCTAAGCCCAAGTACCCTGGAAACTGGAACCCCCAGGCCAGTCCTAGGATCATAAGGTCCGGTAACATCCCACAGCGGGATCCACAAAGAGAAAACGTGGAGTAAAACCCTTGACAACCAGAAGATCAGGACAAGAAACCCGGGCCCCACAAATGTTTAGATTAAACAATCTTCCAGGAACATAAATCCCTCGTCTGATATAAAAAAACAGACCTCCCAGGGAAAAATCCAGAATAACCCGGATAACAAGAGCAAGAAGCCCTTGCAAGTTCTGACCCAAAGGGAAGAGACCACCCCTTGCAGGAGCCTAACACTCCAAAGAGCCAAGGTCATAAATGGACACTAGAGCTAACAGGCATCCAAGCAACATTAACATAATTGTAAATAACAAATGGTAACAGCGCTAACAAATAATTGTGCAAACAACCTGGTGGTTTCAATACTAATGTTTATTTAAATATATAAAACACAATGTGCAAAAAATGCAAACATAGTTGCAATCTCTATACAGAGTGATTAATCACAGCTTGATTAGCAGTACAAACACTAAAGAATGTGTTGCAAGTGAATCGTATCCTAATACATCAATGCCTACTTGCAAACTTATGATGTATCAATACAGTGTAAAGGAACTAGACATGATGTTATAATGTATCACAATAAAAACAAATACATACAAAATAAAAAATATATGCCAATAAAATTGAGCAAATGTTAACAGCAAGTCACAACCTACTTAATCATTAACATAATTGTGCTGGAAAGTGCGGCTAATCCCCCTTAAGGGACCCAAGGCACTGCTCATTTTATCAACCTCAAAAGGAGGAAAGGCTGAGTAGACCTCGCCAGGGATCAAACTAGCAACCCTCGGTTTGCTACAGTACAGAGTAGCCACAGAGCATTAGTATGCTGTGCTAGCTGTCCAGCTAGCCACGAGTTTCAGACACAAAAGGAACAGTAAGGACAAGTCACCCGAACAAAGCAACATCAAGCCTTCACATCACCTCAGATTCAAAGTCAGAAGACAGTAAAACACGGGTTTGGATGCCACCTGGATGGCAATACCTGAACCATATGAGTGGAAAACCACTAGGACCTCTTCTATCCCAAGAAGAATATGCCAAGCATTCCTAACACCGGGGAATAACCTCTAACCAGAGCCCAAAAAGACCTCACTGTCTAATGTCCCAAAAAAGGAACAACCAACTCACAAAGGGAATCCAAGTCCCCCGAAGGTGACCCATCCACAAGGAGAAATGGACAAAATTCAAGAGGTCTCAATGAAGAAGAACCACTAAAGGAACAAGTCCTAAAAGGACAATTTCCTAAAGCAACACCACCCCGTTAAACCCTCTAATTTTCCCACCACGTGGGAAGGCATACTCTAGGTTCCGAGGGTATGGGAAGCAACAAAGTGTGACGCAGCAAAATTCACTGACCCAGTCACCAGAGAGACGGCTATTTAGGACTGAAACAATCCTGAGAGCCACACGGACCTGCAAGTCCTCTTGAGAATGCTTAGCTGAAACTTGTAAAACAAATAACAAGAAACAAAAATAATGTTAAGAGCACTCGGCACCCTAACTTGACCAGCAATGTATAATAGGCGCCACGTGTCTGAATAAGCTGCGAGACAGAAGATCTGAACCCAAGCAGGACCAGCCTGCAACCAGGGTCATAACTGCCAAGCTGGCTAAATCCGCCCTCAGAGAGGGAGGAAGAAAAAACAGACAAACATGGGACTAACGTGTCACAAACAACTTCTGTAGAAGCAAACAGCGAGTATTGATCCCAGAGAAAGTTCCTGCAGGAAACATAGTATGAAAAATAAAAATAAAACTCATCCTTACCGGATAAAATAAAATGACAGGCAAACCGAGGGTTAAGAACAGAAAGATCCGCAGGACCAGCCTAACGGAAACCCTGTTCTTCCAACAAAACTGGGAAGGATCTCGATAACAAGACTTAAAGGAGATTACTTCATCCCCCCATGTCTAACGAGGTGAGCCATTCGAAGGAGGAGACTGATGAGTCCCATAACCGAGAAGGATAGGGTCCCCAAACAAAAAATGTTTCTGAGTAGAACACGAAGACGAGCCAGCTTGTAACGAAAGGCACAACACTCCGGAACAATTACACCCGCAGGGAACTGCACATGCCCTCCTGTGGCCGAGAGACCTGGGGCAATCAGGCACGAACACAATTGCAAATAAACATCTGGACTTTGTAGACGCGCAGGCGCCAAAAGTATGTGGAAGCGAAAACGTGCCACAAACTCCGGGGGGAACAATCCACCCTCCGAGGAGGAAAAAACATAACCTGGGTTACCCGCATGTGTTGTAGTAGGGAGCGGTAGGGAACTCGCCTCCCGGAGGACAGGGCCCCCCAAGGCGGATGGCTCAGCAATCCCTGAGCCAGAGGAACAAGGTGCTCTAGAACGGCCTAGAGAACATAACTGACGGCCTAAAGAACATCATGAACTGTTCATCCAAAGACTCAAAGTCTGACAGACACTTGTAATGATGGTATATGAGCCACGGAGTTCTTTTTAAACCATATTTTAAAGGCACATTTTTACTTCCCTCCTGTAAGTGCATATTGTTGTGTAGTAGGGCTTTTTAATAAAGTGACATATTTCCTTGAATCTGCGCTTGTTTCTTTCTATACAGATTTCCAGCAACCAGAAGACACCAACAACACGTCATCTATCTAAGCAGCACCTAGACATTCTATTGTTAAAGAAAGTGCGCCAAGAAAAGCTCAAGATTGGGAAGAAGGTTATAGCAACATTAAAGAAATGGATACTAAGTTATCTTCTTAACCATCTGAGACTTGTCCTTCATATCATCCGTAGTTTTTTATCACACAGCTTGGACTACAGGTTGGTGACTATGACATTATTGGCTTATTAAGCCTTTAGGATTTTGTGTTATCACCCTTCTTAGGTTTTTCCTAATATTAAGTTGAATTAATCATTCTTCGTTATTTCAGTTTTTTCAGTTGTTTGTTAACCCACGTATTGTCATATTCTTTATTGTGGTGTATTGCTTTTATGGATTTTTAATTTAGCGTGGGCCAACAAGCACTTACTGTGTGAGATTCCACTTTCCATTCCAGCGCTGTTAATTTGTTTTATAGCTATGATAATTAATCACGATCCAAAACACAATGCCAAAATCATGAAAGAGTTTCTAAAGAAAAAAAAAAAGTGAAAACTAACTATGACCTAACTAAATATGTCACCTGACTTAATCCAATAGAACACATTTGGGGTATTTTAAAGGGAAAGGTAAAACACCACAACCCCTCCAGCAAAGAGTAGGTGAAAAGAATTGTCTCTAAAGAATGGCAGAGCATCTCTCCTGAAACTTGTGCAACACTAGCATCCTCCATGCCGAGGAGGATTAAAGGGACACTCAATCAAAATTAAACTTTCATTATTCAGATAGAGCATGCCATTTTAAACAACTTTACGATTTACTTCCATTAACAAAATATGCACAGTATTTTTATATTTAAACTTTTTGAGTGACCTGCTCCTACTGAGCATGTGCAAGAATAAGTGTGTATGCATTTGTGAATGGATGATGTCTGTCACATGGTACGTGTATGCATTTGTGATTGGCTGATGGTTGTCACATGGTACAGGGGGAGTGGAAAAAGACATAACTTTTAAAATTGTCGGAAACAAAATCTACTACTCATTTGAAGTTCAGACTAAGTGCTATTGCATTGTCCTGTTATCTTGCATTTGTTGATTATGCATATCTACTGTGTTGACTGGTCCTTTAAGTCTGTCATCAAAAATAAAGGTGGACATACAAAGTATTGAAAAAAGTAAAAGATTTGATTCTCAGTAATGAAAGGTGTACTTACTTTTGTTGCATTGAGAGTATACAGAATTGAATACACCCTTGTGCAATATCACTTAAATTTCAAATGATTCAACATTGTATCACCTTACAGTAATTGTTGTAAGGGTAGGGAATTTGCTCTTATGTAAAATGAAAAACTAACAGTTTAGATTTAGTATTTTTAAACACATAAATATATATGTATATAGTCATATATATATTTAGAATCCGCTGCTATCGCTGCGCTACTTACCCCCTTCGCTGCGCTGGTTTTCATGCCACGTGTCACGGGATGAGAACGAGGCTCCTATTGGAGCTTATGGAAGCGCGCTCTTGTGTAAACTGTCAACTTGTAATACCAGCGCACATTAGTATGCGATGGTATTACTATGTGGAGTGCAAATATTAATATTTATCGCTCCACGTGTAATCTGGCCCAGACAGTTTCTTTTAACACACTCTGTTAACCGCTATAGCTGTCAGGGCAATGCACTGCAGATCATTGTAGTAAATAAGTGTCGTAAGAAAACCAAAAATAATTATAATTGCTTACTATAACAGTCTGAAATTAATTCAGATTATTTCAGAACATTTCAGGTTTGATAAAATAAAGGCAATATATTAGGTATAATCTTAAGCTATTAACTTCTTTAAAAAAAAGACATGGTTGTCAAAATTTAGCAACAGCATTGAAACACACAGGCTCTGTTTAAAGGGACACTAAAGCCTAAAATAAACTTTCATGATTCAGTTAGAGCATGCAGTTTTAGGATACTTTCCAATTTACTTTACAAATGGGGCACAGTTTTTTATATGCACACTTACTGATGCACCAGCAACTACAGAACATATGCAAAAGTTTGCAGTGTATACATATATGAAGCTGTGATTGGCTGGTGGCTGTCACATAATACAGTGGCCAGCAAATTGAAGTCAATTTTAAAAATTGTCAGAAAAAAAATATTGCTCATTTAAAATTCAGAGATGTGCTATTGCATTGTCTTTTAATTATGCACTTGTTGATTATGCAATTATTTAATGGTAATTTAATACATTTTAAATCTTGGGCAAGTTTGATCAATAATTATAAGTCTGTAATAAGAGTAAAACACTTACGCCTAGATTTAGAGTTTTGTCAGTAAAAACCTGCGGGGCTAACGCTCCTTTTTTTTCCAGCGCTCCCTTTAAACAACGCTGGTATTACGAGTTTTCTGAATGGCTGCGTTAGCCTCAGAAAAGTGAGCGTTGAGACAAATTTACCTCCACTTCAACCCTCAATACCAGTGTTGCTTACTGTAGCGGTAAGCTGGAAAAACGTGCTCATGCACGATTTCCCCATAGGATACAATGGGGCTGAGCCGGCTGAAAAAAAACCTAACACCTGCAAAAAAGCAGCGTTCAGCTCCTAACGCAGCCCCATTGTTTCCTATGGGGAAACACTTTCTAAGTCTACACCTAACACCCTAACATGAACCCAGAGTCTAAACACCCCTAACCTTACACGTATTAACCCCTAATCTGCCGCCCCCCCTCACGCTGAAACCTACATTATATTATTAACCCCTAATCTGCCTCTCCGGACACCGCCGCCACCTACATTATAGCTATGAACCCTTAATCTGCTGTCCCTAACATCGCCGACACCTATATTATATTTATTAACCCCTAATCTGCCCTCCTTAACATCGCCGCCACGTACCTACAATTATTAACCCCTAATCTGCCGCCCCCAACGTCGCCGCTACTATAATAAAGTCATTAACCCCTAAACCTAAGTCTAACCCTAACACCCCCCTAAGTTATATATAATTTAAATAAAACAAAATAAATTTACTATAATTAAATAAATTATTCCTATTTAAAACTAAATACTTAACTTTAAAATAAACCCAAATATAGCTACAATACATTGTATCTATTTTAGTATTTATATTTATTTTACAGGCTACTTTGTATTTATTTTAACTAGGTACAATAGCTATTAAATAGTTAATAACTATTTAATAGCTACCTAGTTAAAATAATTACAAAATTACCTGTAAAATAAATCCTAACCTAAGTTACAAATACACCTAACACTACACAATCAATAAATTAATTAAATAAATTACCTACAATGATCTAAAATAAAATACAATTAAATAAACTAAACTATAGTACAAAAAACTATAAAAAAATATTACAAGAATTTTAATCTAATTACACCTAACCTAAGCCCCCCAAAAATAGAATTGACCTCGCATTCTATTGGCTGATCCAATCAGCCAATCGAATTGAACTTCAATCCGATTGGCTGATTAAATCAACCAATCGGATTTTTCCTACCTTAATTCCTATTGGCTGATAGAATCCTATCAGCTAATCGGAATTCGAGGGACGCCATCTTGGATGACGTAATTTAAAGGAACCTTCATTCAGTGTTAGCCGTCGTCAGAAGAGGATGCTCCGCATCGGATGTCTTGAAGATGGTCCCGCTCCGCGCCAGATGGATGAAGATAGAAGATGCCGCCTGGATGAAGACTTCTGCTGGATGGAGGACCTCTTCTGCCCCGATCGGATGAAGACTTGTGCCGGTCCGGATGTCCTCTTCTGTCCCATCGGTGCCCGGCTGGCTGAAGACGGCTCAAGGTAGGGTGATCTTCAATGGGGTAGTGTTAGTTTTTATTAAGGGGGGATCGGGTGGGTTTTAGAGTAGGGGTGTGTGGGTGGTGGGTTGTAATGTTGGGGGGTCTTGTATTTTTTTTTTACAGGTAAAAGAGCTCTTTACTTTGGGGCAATGCCCCGCAAAAAGCCCTTTTAAGGGCTGGTAAAAGAGCTGATTACTTTTGTAATTTAGTATAGGGTAAGGAATTTTATTATTTTGGGGGGCTTTTTTATTTTATTAGGGGGCTTAGATTAGGTGTATTTAGATTAAAATTCTTGTAATATTTTTTTATTTTAGTTTTTTTTTTGTACTATAGTTTAGTTTATTTAATTGTATTTTATTTTAGATCATTGTAGGTAATTTATTTAATTAATTTATTGATAGTGTAGTGTTAGGTGTATTTGTAACTTAGGTTAGGTTTTATTTTACAGGTAATTTTGTAATTATTTTAACTAGGCAGCTATTAAATAGTTATTAACTATTTAATAGCTATTGTACCTAGTTAAAATAAATACAAAGTTGCCTGTAAAATAAATATAAATCCTAAAATAGATACAATGTAACTATTAGTTATATTGTAGCTATATTAGGGTTTATTTTATAGGTAAGTATTTAGTTTTAAATAGGAATAATTTATTTAATTATAGTAAATTTATTTTGTTTTATTTAAATTATATTTAACTTAGGGGGGTGTTAGGGTTAGATTTAGGTTTAGGGGTTAATAACTTTATTATAGTAGCGGCGACGTTGGGGGCAGGAGATTAGGGGTTAGTAATTGTAGGTAGGTGGCGGCGATGTTAGGGAGGGCAGATTATGGGTTAATAAAATGTATTATAGTGTTTGCGAGGCGGGAGTGCGGCGGTTTAGGGGTTAATACATTTATTATAGTGGCGGCGATGTCCGGTCGGCAGATTAGGGGTGTAATAAGTGTAGGTAGGTGGCGGTGACGTTGGGGGGGGCAGATTAGGGGTTAATAAATATAATATAGGTGTCGGCGATGTTAGGGACAGCAGATTAGGGGTTCATAGCTATAATGTAGGTGGCGGCGGTGTCCGGTCGGCAGATTAGGGTTTAAATAATTTTATTATAGGGTTTGCGATGTGGGGGGGGGGGGGGCTCGGTTTAGGGGTTCATAGGTAGTTTATGGGTGTTAGTGTACTTTGTAGCACTGTAGTTAAGAGCTTTATGTTCCGGTGTTAGCCCATAAAACTCTTAACTACTGACTTTTTTATGCGGTAGGAGTCTTGGCAGTAGAGGCTGTACCGCTCACTTCTTCCAATACTCTTAATACCGGCGTTAGGCAAATCCCATTAAAAATATAGGATACGCAATTGATGTAAGGGGATTTGCGGTATGGAAAAGTCGCGGAAGAAAAGTGAGCGGTACACCTGTACCTACCATACTCGTAATACCAGCGGGCGTTAAAAAGCAGCTTTAGGACCCCTTAACGCTGCTTTTTAAGGCTAACGCAGAACTCTAAATCTAGGTGTATATTACCCTATATTTGTGTTTTCAAAAGGATTTTACTGATTTGTATCAACACATAGGTCCTATTCCAGTTGAAAGGCATATCAAATTGTTTGTCTGCAAATATCTCTGGTACATTCTACGGAAATTATAATAACAAATCCTTTAATTTTATTTTTTTACTGGCATAGAATCCAAATCATGGTGAGGGCACCATTCTTTGTGCACAGATCTGACTTGCAGAGCAAATGACTTCTGGGCAGACATTGGCTCTGACTTGATAGAAAGAGTTGTTCTAAACTCTGGTCAACATACATTGATGTAGACAGTTAAGGAAAACCTACAAGAGTGTAAGTTTGCTCAAAAAGAGATGCTTTTATGCACAATATAGAGATAAAGGAATGATTAGTTATAATTAAATATAAAAAATAACTTTTATTATGTTGGGTTAAAAGACAGCAAAGAATAAAGGCTTCTTGCTGCACTATCTATCACGTGGTTAAAAATACTACACCTTTTGCAACTAAATTGAATAATGATACTTTGTTACTTTTACAGCAGCCAAATTTACTCAATGTCTCACCCCTGGGATAGAGGGAGAGGAGAGCATATATTGCTTATTTAAATGCTGTATAAACAATAAGATATTTATATAAGTAAGATAAATCTCCTAAATAGGATATGGTAAGCTTATATTTCTTTCCTATGACATGGAGAGTCCATGAATCATTCTAATTACTAGTGGGATATTCACTCCTAGTCAGCAGGAGGAGGCAAAGAGCACCCCAGTAAAGTTGTTAAGTATCACTTCCCTTGCCCATAACCCCCAGTCCTTCTCTTGACCTTGATCACGGGAGGATGGCGAAGATGTTGTCTATAGATTTTTAATCCTTTAATGGGTACTTTTCCCTGCAAGCAAGGTTTGAGATCTAGCTGTGTCCATGTCAATCTCTTTAGTAAGAGTAATGGTGGCTATTAACAGTTAGAAGACGGCGAGGTGGTCTTTTGCTTTACTTCTAACATTATTGCTACCCCTATTAGGCAGAGGAACTGCGCGGAGGTTGCAGTTCCTCTGCCTGCAGTTGTTTCTCAAGTGGATTTAGGCTGTTCTGGTAACAAGGAGGTGATCTTTAAATTCTTGTTAATTGCTGGGAACTGATACCCAATTATGGACTCTAATGCTGAAATTGATTCTTTTGAAAAATGTTTATTGTATTTGGAGGCTAAGATAATTCCTCCTGTACAGTTTTGCTCTTCATGTCTAAATAAAACTCTCACCAACCTCCTGGGGGTGTTTTTTCACCTGGGGATTTCGCTGTGCAGATTACTTCTGCTGTTTCCGCAGCTTTATCAGCTTTTCTAAAGTTTACTAATAAGCGTAAGAGGAAATCTAAACATATTGATGTTAGTAAGGCTGACTCCGCTAAGGCTGCGTTAGTCAGTTTCTCTCAGTTACCTGATGAGGATGATTCTTCAGTGGCTTCTGAGGGAGAATTGTCAGATTCTGATACTGTAGTGACCAATTCTGCAGATTCAGAGGAGATTAATTTCAGATTTAAGTTGGAACACCTTATAGTACTTTTGAAGGAGGTTCTAGCTACTTTAGAAGAATCTGACTCGTCTGCTGCGTAGAATTCAAAGAGGTCTAGTAAAGTTAATAGGGTATATGATGTACCCTCATCTGTGGAAGTATTTCCAGTTCCAGACCGTATAGCAGATATCATAACTCAGGAATGGGACAAACCAGGGATTCTTTTTTTCCCCCGTCCCCTGTTTTTAAAAAGATGTTTCCTGTTGCTGATGCTATTCGTGACTCGTGGCGCACTGAGCCTAAGGTAGAGGGAGCTAATGCTACTCTGGCCAAGAGAACTACTATTCCTATTGAGGATAGTTGTTCTTTCAAGGATCCTATGGATAAGAAGCTTGAGGCTTTTCTGAAGAAAATGTACATTCATCAGGGATTATAGTGGCAACCTGTTGCTAGTATTGGTACAGTTGCGGGGGCAGCATCTTATTGGTGCTATGACTTATCTAATCTTATCCTAGAAGAGACTACTATAGAGGAGATCCAAGACAGGATCAAGGCTCTCAAGCTAGCCAATACCTTTATTTGTGATGCCAATATGCAAGTTCTTAGGCTGGGTGCTAAGATTTCTGGTTTCACTATTTTAGCTCGCAGAGAGCTCTGTGGTTAAAATCTTGGTCTGCAGTTACATCCAAGTCCAAGCATTTATATTTGCCTTATAAGGGTAAAACCTTGTTTGGTCCAGGTCTGGCAGAAATAATTTCTGACGTTACAGGTGGAAAGGGCTCTTTCCTACCTCAGGATAAAAAGAATAGACCTAAGGGTCACCATAATTCTAATTTTTGTTCCTTTCCTAACTTTAAGGGACAGAAGTCTTCCTCTTCCAAGTCGGATCCATCCAAGTCCTCTTGGAGGTCCAGTCAGCCTTGGAATAAGGGGAAGCAAGCCAAGAAGCCTTCCGCTGATTCTAAATCAATATGAACGGACCACCACCGATCCTGTAGTGGATCAAGTGGGGGGGCAGGCTATCTATTTTTTCGGCAGGCTTGGATACACGATGTTCCAGATCCTTGGGCCATAGACATAGTTTCCCACGGTTACAGAATAGGATTCAAATCTTGTCCTCCCAGGGGCAGATTCCACCTGTCAAGGTTATCTGCGGACCAGATAAAGAGAGAGGCCTTCTTAAACTGCGTAAAGGACCTATCATTCCTGGGACTAATTGTTCCAGTTCAGAACAGTGTCTAGGATTCTATTCAAATCTATTTGTAGTTCCCAAAAAGGAGGGCACTTTTTGTCCCATTCTGGACCTAAAGTGCTCAACCAATTCCTCAGGGTTCCGTCCTTCAAAATGGTGACCATCCGTTCTATTCTTCCTTTGGTTCAACAGTTCATGACTACCATAGATCTGAAGGACGCGTATCTTCATGTTCCCATTCACAGGGATCATTACCAGTATCTGAGGTTTCCCATCCAGGACAAACATTTCCAGTTTGTTGCCCTTCCTTTTGGCCTTGCTACAGCTCCCAGAATATTCACAAAGGTTCTGGAGGCTCTTTTGGCAGTTGTGAGGTCACAGGGTATTGCTGTAGTGCCTTATCTAGATGACATTCTAGTTCAAGCGCCATCTTTTCATCTAGCAATATCTCATACCGAGATGTTGTCTATTCTACGTTTCCACGGTTGGAAAGTGAATTTGGGAAAGAGTTCCCTTGTACCAGATACAAGGGTGTGTTTCTTGGGAACGATCATAGATTCCCTGTCCATAAAGATTTTTCTGACTGTTGTCAGAAAATCTAAACTTCATGTTTCTTGCCTCTCTCCAGTCTGCTATATGTCCATCTGTGGCTCAATGCATGGAGGTGATTGGTCTGATGGTTGCCTCCATGGACATTATTCCTTTTGCTCTGTTCCATCTGAGACCTCTGCAACTATGCATGCTCAGTCAATGGAACGGGGACCACTCAGATCTCTCGCAGAAGATAAATTTGGATTCCCCAACTCTCTCATGGTGGATTTCACAGGACCATCTGTCTCGGGGCACATGTTTCCTGAGGCCTTCCTGGGTGACTGTGACCATGGACACCAGCCTGTGGACTCCGGAGGAGTTGTCTCTTCCAATAAACATCTTGGAGTTGAGAGCAATTTGTTAAGCTTTAATAGCTTGGCCTCAACTAGCTTTGGTCCGATATATCAGTTACCGGTCGGACAACATCACCTTGGTGGCTTTCATCAACCACCAAGGAGGATTTCGGAGTCCCTTGGCAACAAAGGAGGTGACTCGCATTCTCCAGGGGGCGGAGTCTCACGATTGCCATCTCTCTGCCATCCACATACCAGGGGTGGACAACTAGGAGCAGGCAGACTTTTCATTCCGGAGAGTGGGCTCTCCACCCAGAGGTTTTCACAATGATAACTCTCAGGTGGGGGGTTCTGGAGTTGGATCTGATGGCGTCTCGTCAAAACGCCAAGCTTCCAAAGTACGGTTCAAGGTCAAGAGATCCTTAAGCTGTTCTAGTAGATGCTCTAGCAGTTCCTTGGAACTTCAATCTAGCATACCCGTTTCCTCCGTTTGCGTTACTTCCTCGAGTAATTTCACGCATCAAGCAGTTGAGAGCGTCTGTGATTCTAATAGCTCCTGCATGGCCTTGCAGGATCTGGTTCGCGGATCTGGTGACAATGTCATCTCTTCCGCCATGGAGGTTACCTTTAAGGAAAGACCTTCTACTTCAGGGTCCCTTTCTTCATCCAAATCTGGTTTCTCTGAAGCTGACTGCTTGGAGATTGAACGTCTAAGTTTGGCTAGACGTGGCTTCTCTGAGAAAGTCATAGATACTATGCTTCAGGCTCGTAAACCGGTAACTTGCAGAATTTACCATAGGGTATGGTGCAAATACCTTCAATGGTGTGATTCAAAGGGTTTTTCTTGGAACAAAGTAAGGGTTTTTCGAATTTTGGCTTTTCTTCAGGAGGGCCTGGAGAAGGGTTTGTCAGTCAGTACTCTGAAGGGTCAGATTTCTGCACTGTCTATTCTTCTGCATAAACTTCTGGCAGTTATGCCAGATGTTCAGTCTTTTGTTCAGGCCTTGGTCAGAATCAGGCCTGTGTTTAAACCTGTTGCTCCTCCTTGGAGCCTTAACCTTGTTCTTAGAATTTTGCAGCAGACTCCGTTTGAGCTGATGCATTCTGTTAATATTAAATTACTATCTTGGAAGGTTTTGTTTGTTCTTGCTATTTCTTCTGCTCGCAAAGTTTCTGAACTTTCAGCTCTGCAGTGTGATTCCTCTTACCTTATTTTTTATGCTGATAATGTGGTCTTCCGTACTAAGCTGGGGTTTCTCCCTAAGGTAGTGTCGGATTGCAATATTAATCAGGAAATTGTTGTTCCTTCTTTTTGTCCTAATCCTTCTTCCCAGAAAAAAAAACATCTTTTGCATAACTTGGATGTTGTGCATGCTCTTAAATTTAATCTTCAAGCAACTAAGGATTTTTGGCAGTCTTCTGCCCTGTTTGTTGTTTTCTCTGGTAGGGGTCAGAAGGCCACATCTACTTCTCTTTCTCTCTGGTTGAGAAGTGCTATCCGTTTAGCTTATGAGACAGCTAGACAACAGCCTCCTGAGAGAATTACGGCTTATTCCACTAGAGCTGTTTCATCTTCATGGGCTTTCAAAAATGAAGCTTCTGTGGAGCAATTTTGCAAGGCGGCCACATGGTCCTCCATACATACTTTTTCCAAATTCTACATATTTGATACTTTTGCCTCAGCTGAGGCTTCTTTTGGGAGAAAAGTTCTTTTAGTGGTCAACACAGACACAAAACGCAAAAATCAACACAAAAATCAACACAAACCTTCTCACTTAACTCCTGCAACTGTCATTTAACTTTCTACAGTCTATATCAGAACACAGAAAAAAATAATCAACACAGACCTTCTCACTTAACTCCTGCAACTGCCATTTAACTTTCTACAGTCTATATCAGAACACAGAAAAAAAATCAACACAGACCTTCTCACTTAACTCCTGCAACTGCCATTTAACTTTCTACAGTCTATATCAGAACACAGAAGAAAAAAAATCAACTCAGACCTTCTCACTTAACTCCTGCAACTGCCATTTAACTTTCTACAGGTAGCCTTCTGGAAAACAGCTTCATTATATTTTACCTACTAAGTTGTTTTATTGTATGTGTTAGTATATTTAGTGATAATTCCTTTTGTCTTGTTTTTATTTTAAATGTATATATTACAGGCTGTGCTAGTCATAATTTGCATAGTTTAAGCACCTCTTGTCCACTTATCTGTATATGTTTGAATGGTTTTATTTCACCCCTTGTCTGTCTTGTATGTCTGTCTTATCTCTGTAATATTTTGATGTGGTTTTTTTTTTTGGTTTCTGCATGACTGACCCTTAGCTTAAAATGTCCATAAATGTACCCTCCCACTCATTTTAAGACATTTTCTCTGGACCATCATTAACCAATTTATCTCTCTTCCTTTACACAGTCTATATCAGAACACAGAAAAAAAAATCAACACAGACCTTCTCACTTAACTCCTGCAACTGACATTTAACTTTCTACAGGTAGCCTTCTGGAAAACAGCTTCCCTCCCACCCCACCCCTCACCCCACCCACCTCAAGCTCATTTCCTCATTTATAGATAGTCTCACACACAACTTTAACTCTCCTGAAATGACAGGTGCAAACACTGATCAGCACATCCTTCCATTCCCTTAACCCCATAGAATACACAGTACTTTTATTATATTATGTTTCATATACCTTTTGTTCCCTCATGCAATTGTTACAGTAATTCTGTGTCTTATGTTTTTAACTGGTTCCCAATTCTGTAAAAATGCTCAATATATTCATATTCCTTTTTGCTACCCTTTGTCTCTATAACAATCTACACTATTCAATTACTCCTTCTCCCTCTCCACCTGCACTGTTCATTAGCCCATCTCTCTTAAACTCACCTTACTTTTCTACTCATGAACTTTACCTATTCCTAAACACTCTCTCTACCCCCTGCAGCTCATCTCAAAAGCAGTCTCACTACTGCAAATCTGTATCTCATCTCATCTCATGTCACTCTCCCTCTTGCTTCTACTTACTGCTGGTGACATCTCCCCTAATCCCGGTCCCCAACCACTGACAAGCCATGCACATCCATGTGTACCATCCCATAGACTCAGAAAACAAAACTCTGCACACCTTTCTCACATTCCTCTTGCATCTAAAGCCACTACCCCTTTCACCTGTGCACTCTGGAACTCTCGCTCTGTCTGCAACAAACTCACTTCTATACATGACCTCTTCTTCTCCCGCTCCCTCAACCTTCTGGCCCTAACAGAAACCTGGCTCTCTCCCCTAGACACAGCATCCACTGCTGCTCTGTCACATGGGGGTCTCCACTTCAGCCACACTCCTAGGACTGGTAATAGACAAGGAGGTGGTGTAGGTATTTTACTTTCCTCTTGTTGCACCTTTCAACAAATACACCCTATCTCTTCCCTCACTTTCCCCTCATTCGAAACCCACATGATTCGCCTATTCTCCCCTCTCTCTGTACATGTTGCAGTCATATACCGACCCCCTGGCTCCACAACTCAATTTCTAGATCACTTGGCTGCCTGGCTACCCTACTTCCTTTCCTCAGACACCCCTGCCCTCATTCTTGGAGACTTCAACATCCCCCTTAACAATCCCACTGCCTCATCTGCTAAACAACTTCTGCAACTCACTTCCTCTTTCGGTCTGTCACAATGGACTGATTCTCCCACTCACAAAGACGGTCACTCCCTTGACCTGATCTTTAGCTATCGATGCACTCTCTCAAACTTCTCAAACTCCCCTTTTCCTCTTTCTGACCACCATCTCCTTACCTGCAACATATCATCCCTTCCTACAACTCTCCCACCTTCTACTCCTCACACCAAACTTCACAGAAGCATTAGGTCTTTAGATCAGCAACAACTTGGTAATTCCCTTCAACCGCTCCTCTCATCCTTCTCCACATTTTCCTGCCCTGAACAATCTATCTGCCACTACAATTCCACTCTTATATCAGTTCTTGAAAATCTCGCCCCCCTTACCACTGTTAGGAAATCACACACTCATCCCCAGCCCTGGCATACTCCTCTGACACGGTACCTATGCAGATGTTCCCGTACTGCTGAACGGCATTGGAGAAAATCACAGAGTTCAGCTGATTTTCTTCATTACAAATTCATCTTGAACTCCTACTACTCTGCCCTTAATCTCCACAAGCAACACTACTTCTCTACTCTTATCTCTAATCTTTCTTCAAACCCAAAACGTCTGTTCTCCACTTTCAATACTCTCCTCCACCCTCCCCCACTTCCTAATACAACTTCTCTGTCAGCCCACGACTTTGCCAGTCACTTCATTAACAAAATTGACTCCATCAGACATGAAATCAGCTCTCAACACAATTCCATTCTCTCCCCCCCTCAAATACTCCCACCCACCCACAACCCTCATAACCTGAAACTTAGTTCATTCTCCCCTGTTACTGAGGACGAAGTTTCAGCACTTATACTACGCTCTCACCTCACTACCTGTCCCCTTGACCCTATCCCCTCACAGCTGCTCCCCTCTCTCTCTGCTACCCTTACCCCTATACTAACACACACTTTCAACCTCTCCCTCAGCACTGGTACATTTCCCTCATCAATGAAACATGCGCTGGTCACACCTATCCTCAAAAAACCTTCCCTTGATCCTACCTTCCCCATCCAACTACCGCCCAATTTCCCTCCTCCCTCTTGCTTCTAAGCTTCTCGAAAAACTAGTATATGCACGCCTATCCCATTTCCTTATGTTAAACTCCCTTCTTGACCCGCTGCAATCTGGATTTCGTCCCTATCACTCCACAGAGACAGCTATTGTTAAGGTCACCAACATCCTACTTACAGCTAAATCAAAAGGCCACTTCTCTCTGCTTATCCTCCTTGATCTGTTCGCAGCCTTTGACACTGTCGACCATCCTCTTCTGCTCCAAACCCTCCAATCCTTCGGCATCTGTGACACAGCCCTTTCGTGGCTCTCTTCCTATCTGTCAAACCGTACCTTCAGTGTAGCCTTCGCTGGGGCCTCCTCCGCCCCGTCACCACTTTCTGTCGGAGTACCACAAGGCTCTGTCCTCGGTCCCCCCTTCTCTTCTCAATCTACACATCATCACTAGGTTCCCTAATTAAGTCCCACGGTTTCCAATATCATTTGTACGCCGATGACACCCAAATCTACTTCTCTGTACCAGAACTATCTCCTTCCTTGCTAACCCGTGTCACTAATTGTCTTTCTCACATCTCTTCCTGGATGTCCTCTCACTACCTCAAGCTAAATCTCTCCAAAACTGAGCTCCTCATTTTCCCCCCTTCTTCCAAAATCTCCACCCCCAATATCTCTATAACTGTCGACAACTCCATCATTACCCCTACCCCGCACGCCCGATGTCTCGGGATCAAATTCGACTCAGATCTTTCCTTCACTCCTCACATTCAGTCATTGGCTAAAGCCTGCCGCTTCCACCTTAAAAACATCTCTAAAATTAGACACTTCCTTACACAAGACACAACTAAGATTTTAATCCACTCTCTCATTCTTTCCCGCCTTGATTACTGCAACTCTGTCCTCTCTGGTCTCCCCACCTGCCGCCTAGCTCCTTTACAATCCATAATGAATGCCTCTGCCAGACTCATCTTCCTTACACGTCGCTCTTCATCTGCTGCGCCTCTCTGCCAATCCCTTCACTGGCTTCCTCTTGCCTCTAGGATCAAACACAAAACTCTCACTCTGACATACAAAGCCCTCAACTGCACTGCTTCCCCCTACATCTCCGACCTTGTCTCCAGATACTCTCCCTCCCGTCCCCTTCGCTCTGCTCATGACCTCCTCCTCGTCACCTCATCACACTCCCGTTTACAGGACTTCTCCAGACTGGCTCCCATCTTATGGAACTCTCTGCCTCACTCCACAAGACTCTCTTCTAGTTTTAAAAGCTTCAAGTGCTCCCTAAAGACTCTACTGTTCAGGGACGCATACAACCTACGCTAACCTTTCCTAATACCAGTTCCTCTCCTCCACTGCAATCCCCTGAACCCTCTTAGCATGTAAGCCTAATAGTCCAGCTGTTAGTAGATCACCTTCTTAAGAGCTGACTACAACAGTGCAACTATTGGCAGGGCCCTCTACCCTATAATTGTTTTGTTGTACAACCCCTTTGTTTATAGCGCTGCGGAATCTGTTGGCGCTCTACAAATAACCGATAATAATAATAATAATAAGCGGTGGTGCCTTTAGTTTAGGTCCGCCTGTCTTGTTTTCCCTCCCTATTCATTCTGTGTCCTCTAGCTTGGGTATTGGTTCCCACTAATAAATTAGAATGATTTGTAGACTCTCCATGCCATAGGAAACAAAATAAAATTTATGCTTACCTGATAAATGTATTTATTTCCGGGCATGGAGAGTCCATGACTCGTCCTTATTCAGTTTAAAATGGCAGCTTTTTTTGCATAGTCCTCAGGCACCTCTCTACCCTTGTGTTATCTTCTTTTTCCATTTCCCTTCAACCGAATGACTGGGGGTTATGGGTAAGGGAAGCGATACTTAAGAGCTCTGCTGGGGTGCTCTTTTCCTCCTCCTGCTGGCTAGGAGTGAATATCCCACTAGTAATTAGAATGATTCATGGACTCTCCATGCCCGGAAATAAATTTATCAGGTAAGCATACATTTTGTTATACATTAGATACAATTTTTAGTTTTGCTTAACTATCGGTGCTTGTGTACTGAGGAGGGATGGTTTGCTCGCTTGGTACTACACAAGCCCGTATAGTTGAGCAAAACTAAAAATTGTATCTACTGTATATATAAGCTTACCATATCCTATATAGGAGATGTATCTTACTTATATAAATATCTAATTGTTTATACACAATTTAAATAAGCAATATATGCTCTCCTCTCCCTCTATCCCAGGGGTGAGACATTGAGTAATTTTGGCTGCTGTAAAAGTAACAAAGTATCATTATTCAATTTAGTTGCAAAGATGTAGTGTTTTTAACCAAGTGATAGTGCAGCAAGAATCCTTTATTCTTTTCTGTATTTTAACCTTACATAATAAAAGTTATTTTTTATATTTAATTATAACCAATCATTACTTTATCTCTATATTGTGCATAAAAGCATCTCTTTTGAGCAAACTTACACTCTTCTAGGTTTTTTTGTTTAAATAACGCTTATGCTTACAGCACAACTATTTGTATTGACCCAAGCATAACCTGTTTATCAAGGTCTACATGTAGATAATATTTTATATACCTTTTTCCCACTCCTTTCTAGTTCTATACATTGATGTAGGCTTATAGTTGTATTTTTTTCTCTTCCCCCCCTGGCCTGTGGACTTCGCTGATTAAGGGACATTGTCTCCCCTTTAATATGTTA